>NW_003303726.1:129612-160177 GCF_000142945.1 Phytophthora infestans T30-4 | reverse complement strand
GCCGGCGTCGTATGGACGCAGACGCCGTTCCGGCAAGTGCTGACTCTCCCCGCGAGAGCCCAGCTGAGGTAAGGCCTCCTCCTGCTCTGCTCGATGAGCATGGTGAGCTCCACTTTCACGTGGAACGCCTTGTGGCGTGGCGTAGACGCCAGGGTCGTACCCAGTACTTAGTGAAGTGGAGGGGTTACCCTCACTCACAGAACTCATGGGAGTTTGAGGTTATCCTCCGGCGAGATTGCCCTGACGTCGTTGACGCTTACGACCGGGCACATCATGTGCCGAAGCGCCACCATGGCGTGCGACAGCGTCGCCAGGCGCTAGGCGCCTCCCACTAGAGTGGGGAGCGATGAGGTCAGTAGTTGAGCTCAGGCTCTGACCAGTGGCTGCAGCAGCCAGCTCGTACGTATGAGCGGTGCTCGCAGCGGGAGCAGGAGGTGGAGAGACCTCGTAGTGTTAGGGACATGGTCCCGAAGGAAGCAGGTGCTTCGTGTTGTGCTGAACAAGGCTCAGGCACAAGCGTCTCGATAGACGCATAGTTGTTTTGAAACAACTTGCTCGATGAGCATGATCCAAATGTGGATGCGCTGTAACAGCGAAAGTGGTGTCCCGCACGGGGATCGAACCACTGGCCTTTGGCTTGACAGGCCGGAGCTCTACCATTGAGCTACAAGGGCGATGCCCGTACGTCAGTCCGAGAACGGACTACTCATGGTATGAGAGGGCTGCGCCCGGGTGGATTTGAACCACCGACCTGTGGCTTTCAAAGCCAGCGCTCGACCACTGAGCTGAAAGGGCGTTGCCCTTAAGCTTGTCCATTCAAGAACAATCTGTTCATGGAACGAGAGGGCTGTGCCCTGGCGGGCTCGAACCACCGACCTGTGGCTTCCAAAGCCAACGCTCGACCACTGAGCTAAAAGCGGATTGCTCTTAAGCTTAGCCAAGCGTAAACAATCGTTCATGGAACGACAGGGCTGTGCCCTGGTGGGCTCGAACCACCGACCTGTGGCTCTCAAAGCCAACGCTCAACCATTGAGCTAAAAGGGTGTTGCCCTTAAGCTTGTCCAAGCGTGAACAATCGTTCATGGAACGAGAGGGCTGTGTCCTAGTGGGTTTGAACCACCGACCTATCGCTTGTGAAGCAAGTGTTCAACCGCTGAGCTGTTGTCGACGACTCGAATGAGTCAAGAGCATTGCTCTAAGCGGTTTGCAGCTCTTGGAGTAGGCGCGGAGCGCGAGCGTAGGTCTGAGACCGCTTGAGAGCAAGATGCGCGCTGCGCTTGGAGCATTGGGCCGTGGGCCGACGACGAGAAGTTGGGCATCAACGATGCGTAGGCGTTTGTGAGCTCACGGAGCTGTACAACGCTGGTGTGAGGTGTAGTAACCTCCGCCGTCTTAACAAGACGTGACCTCGCTGAGGAGAGTTTCGAGAACGGAATGTTCTCATCTTAGTGGGGGAGAGTGTAACGGGGTTACATGGTGTGGAGCACACAGGGGTACGAAGTACCCGGAGATTAAACAAACTCTCAGTACATAAGTTGGAGAGTTAACAAGTTCTCTCAGTACGTTGGCTGAAAGCCACACGTTATGCATTTGATTAGGTTTAACTATGCTAGATAGTTAAAGAGATACATTTACCCCTAGGCGGCTTGGCCGCAATAATAGTAAATAAAACACTTCTGGTTTTGAAGCATAAAAGTTAAGGTGTTAACTTTGAGCCCTGGTCTTGGGCTGTAAGTGTCCTTTGGATAAGGAACTTAGTATTAGTGACTCTTTGAGTCGAACGTCTTCCTCTGACGCTAAAGCTACGGCAGCCCCGCTGCAAAATACAACGTGAAAAAAAAAACCATTGACCTACACTTACGGGACACTTGCCGGTTCTCTCCAGTGGGAGGCTGCTCCAATGCGAGTGCTGCTTCAACTTACAAAGCATACTGAATTCACAACAAACTAACCACGCGAGTAGAGCAGCGGGTTCGTGGCTAGCGAAACAAAGACCCAACACAGTAAGTATATATAGCGTGCTACCACCCCCGCCGCGAAGCGGTGGCGCCCGGCTAGTAAATAATTCAAGAGCAGTAAGAACCGTTCTAAGACCAAGAAAACCAACACCGAACTTTTTTCGAAAAATGGCTCACCTCACATTTTAAAACGCCATATCAGTAATCCACACATGCATGTCTTGTAGCACCTAGCGCTCTCGAGCTGAGAATACTAAACACGTTGCACTAAAAATAGAGCGCAGTACTCTCCTTACAAACTATAAGTCATTTTTCCTACATGTATTTGCCGATTCTAGGACAAGCAACGTCGTGCTTAACGAGTTTATAACCTTTTTCTGAAACAAAAGTGATGGTCTATCATACATTCGTGCAACACCATGCACCAAAGTACACAATCGCATTTGAAAAGCGAATTACTACGGAGATAACAGCTACGGTTAGGTAGACTGCTAGCAGCCGAGATTCCGATACCGGAAGCAGGTAACTGAACCTGGATAGGTAACGAACATTGGAATAGTATCACCAATACCGATACCTGAATGTAGACTCCGTGTTAGTCCATTTTCCCTGGCTATTCACACTTGTGCCGTTATTATAGATTTTTTCGAGCAACTTTAAGCGGTGATCCGATTACCGCAACAGCAAGACTAGCATTGATAGTTTTGTATTACTTCTAGCTTTAGGCCGTTGTGATACAGACAACGACGGTGAAATCTGCCCGGTGTCTGAACATTATCCTTCATATAAAATAAAATAATTACGCGCGACAGAAATAGCCGCACAGTTATTTGATTGGTTGGAAGTGGCTTAAAGACTGAGCACAAAGTACAAAACCAATTCTAAAATGTACAAAACCGATACAGGAATCATCACATCCCGGGTTGATTGTACAGAAACAGCCCAATACGGCATATGGATTGGCAAAAATGCTTTCATTAGTAGGAAACCCATGTTTTGACTCGGGCGTATTTCAAAGGTATGGCAGATTTCACCGTCGTTGTCTGCACCACCTTTATTTTCATATTGAAGCCGTCGAAAGGATGGTGATTATGGACCCAAGGTACCTTTCCTTATAAAAGTCAATCTAAAATACGTAACGTATTATGAGGAAAGGGTGCATAGTTGAATTACTCCGCAGCTTTATTGAGATCGGATATTCGTCTGACCAGACGGCGGCAAGTATATTAATAATTGAACGCCTTGGCATATCGACCCTTGTGCAAGTTTTGGGCGGCTTCCATTAACAGATCCTCCTAACTGAGACTTCGTTTGTTGGTAGACCCATATTGAACTTAATACAAGCTGTGATTTTTGTCCTGGAATCAAGCATAAAATAAATAGCTTAGTTTTACTCGTGATAAACGAAAGTGTGTATTTTCAACGTTTTAAAAAGCGATTGGCATCGTGATATGCATACCTCATATTGTCGCAAAGCGTTTATGCTCATGGAAGGAAGAGCGTGTAAATGTTGGTATTGTTACCGAGGCAAGCCGCTAGCGTTTGGTCCATTTTTGTCCTTAAAACGTCAAGGACGTGTTCGAGTTCTAAAAGCTATTCGGGCTGGATTTGAAACGGACTGAATTCGCGCAAATTGTTAGTTATATGTCGCATGTACAAGACACTCTTATCCAGCTCGAATTGATATTTTGCTTGAGGCAATCTAGCCCCATCCAATTTTAAGTGGTTCAGAAAGCAATCATACTGTTTCAAAAAAAATATCTGGAATAGGCCAAAAACAACAACAACGGCCAGATTTTCACTTTTTGCCTGCAACTGTTGGTAATCCCCCCCCCCAAGCAAGATCGTTTGATTTCGTCTACCTATTGCCAAGAGCAGGGCATTGGCTGATCCAACTGACCGGTACATAGTATCGAAACGCTTTAGCCATGCACACTGATAAATGTAGCAATACGGTATCATAACGCCTTCTTTAAAGGGATTTTTTCCTCTCACTGTGGCCGATCGCTGAGAAGTGAACTACTTATAGTGAAATTGAAATGTACTAGTAAAAATACCCGCTAGGGGAAAGGTCACTCAGGAGTGGGTGACGGACGCAGGCCACAACCTTGGAGCTGTATATCCCGAGCTCGGACGAGCCGAGGATGATCAAGATGGGGCCGGGGGCACAGGGTCCAGGCCCCCCCCTCCAAGGGAACCACCGCAGGAACAAGGCCAAGGACAGCATCAAGAACGCGTCGAGGAGAGAACAACGGTACAAGGTAGGAGCTTCCGTTCAAGTAGCGGAGAGAACGGCGTGGAGAGCCCGCCCAAGGGCTGCCATCAGGAACCCCAACCCCCAACGGACGGGAGGATGAGGGGGATCCCGATCAGGGTGAACAGTTGAAAACGCATAGGGGGACGTGGGGACGTAAAGTTCGCGCCAACCTAACCCATCAACGGCCAATTACGGATGAAGCAGCAAGCAAATCGCATGTGCTGGAAGGAATATGGAATCCGGTACAACAGAAACAACTAATATCGACACTAACGACCGATTGATCGGCAGTAGCAGCTGAAGTATGAACAGAAGAAGATGAGGCAATGAGGAAGGTAGCTCTTACACCAGCGTCGGCCAGCTGTGATGAAAGCATTAGAACGTGGACAGCCAGAGAGCAGGAAATCCTTATGATGTACTTGGCGGGTAATCTAGACCTTCCATATCCACTGAATTTTGTCAAGGAATCATGACTGGAGAACATCGTGCGATGCTAGAGGATATGCATGAATCCTATTTTAACGCTAACCTCACTGCCGCGCTGCCTGCTTCGGTGCGGATCAATAAACATGCACCACATCTGATTCTTTTCAAAGAACATTTCATGGCAAACACTGACAGGAGCTCGGGACACATGATGATGAGCGTACTCCAGCCTGACCTTAAACGTCTTTCTTTTGATGGAGTCAAGACGTTAAAATTCACCTTTTACTATAAAAAAAGCAGCAAAAAGATGGAAAGATAAAACGATGAGGTTTCAGAAGGCTGTTATCACGATCCGGGACACGGAGCGATCGCCCGAAGACGAAGGAACTGGTCACTACAACCCAGTGCAACTAGAACTCCAATATGCAATTCTAATCTACGGGGGATCGGAGCTAGGGCTCGTAACACTTGCAAGAGCTTTTGCAAGCTTCTCGGAGGCAAACGTGTTGGATGTGGAGTACGCAGGGGCAACGCAGACCGACGTTTACGACAACGGATACCATACCATCCGGTTCGCACAGCGACAATGCCCAGCGGCGGGCAAGGGAGTGTCCAAGATCGAACTAAATGGAGTGGATGTTACTATACATCATTTCCAACAAAAAGTCGTCTAGGAACTGCAGGAAGTGATACAGACCTCCCCAAACAGATTGGATTATGGCTAGCTAGTTTTAATGGAAAGGAAACCGCGGTGGCTGCCAATGGCCAATGTGCATTCCTGGCGCTGTATGCCTCCACGACCAGCCCCACACAAAGCCCTATGAAGTGTACACGCGCAACAGTGAAAGGAGGCACAGCACTTAAAAATGCGGTGTACACATTGATGATGTGCAACCTTCGGAGGGATGTGGCGCTACATTTAGTGGATCCGGTTCACAAGTATCAAAGACTGTATCCGGATCACCCTGGCTTTGAGTTAACAGCAGCCGCAACGGCAGCGCTCTTTGCCTACTATGATGCCACCCGCCACAAACTGATAGATAAGAGGGTGGCGCCCACCTTCTGGGCGGGCCCGCATGAACTCAGGGCGATGACTGACTACTTGAGAGAGCCGATTGTAGTATTAGACGTTAATGCACACAACGATTCACATATGCAGTGCTACCTATACAAGCAGTACCGACTACCAGATGGGACAGACCATGAAACTGGATACGCAAAGAGCTTCACAGACAGAGAGGCAACGAAATATTTCAAGAACTGTTGGGACCTACACATAATTCCAACATGCCTGGTGCTTCGGCACCATGAGCGCCACTTTTATGGGATTATCCATGGGGAGCTCTATCTCCAATGGCGTGCGAAAGGTGACGCATAGTTCGCAGAGGCAATCTCCGACTCGTACCTTTGGAAATCTACAATTAACCAGCTCACGGAGTTGGAGCGGAAAACCGACCTGCAAACTGTTACCCAACTGGAAAATATGGACTCTGTTAACTCGTTATTGTACAAACGTATGGAGATGAGAGAACGACTGGATGTGGCCCACGCCCGGCTTGGACTACCCGTGCTGGAGTCATCTTCACCAGACTACGATGCAGAAGCAGCGGTCACATGCGAAGATCAACAAATACATGTATAATACGGACTAGATCATCTGGCTGCGTCATCTCAGACGTCAGGGGATTCATCTAGCAAGGATGATGAAGTCCCTACTCGCATTACCCGTGTCGCAACTGGGCCCGTAGTGACCAACTCGTATTTTCGCATCTTAAGGGACTCACCGGACTCTCCCATGGACCACGTGGATAAACCGTTAGCGGTGACAATAGAGGCCGCAAATCGTGAGACATTACGCACATGGTGTGAGTTGTTTCGGGCCAATCTGAAAATTTCACCCACAAAACGCAGACGTGGAACAGCAGCAGACATCATGGAATAGCTATTAAAGACCCCGGAGGCACTCTGGCACCTGTATGCCTTCCTCCCATACCCCGAACAAGAAGCTAAAACTTGGAGAATGGAGCGTCTTATCGTGTGGGTTTTGCTGGAGGCTCAAAGAGAACAAGTGAACGCACTTCGGCGTCTAGTTGACGACCCAACAATTGCCGAGGCCGGTCGAAGGTACTGTAAGGAATGGATCGAGGAGTACAGCAACGACCTCTGATACCCACGCAATTCAACAGTTTGCGGGATCATCTGAGAGGTGGGCACGCCTGGCGCAATAGGTACCGGAATCGTACTACCGTCAACAGCCAGCTTCCTTTACTGACTCGGAATGGGGAATCTTACATCCAATTTCTTTTTGTTGTCAGCAATTGGACGGAAACCCCGATGGGTAGAGCCCCAAACGGGGCTCGGGCGGTTTGGTACGACCACTTCCCCTTTATCAGAGGATTGTGCCACCAAGTAGGGAATCACAACGATTGGAGCTCGGCAATCTATGCCCCAGCTGAACACGTCTAGGAGGAATCAAGGGACAACGCAGTCACCGACGCCTCCGGGACGGAGGCCAAATAAAGGCACCAAGGTGCCGCAAGGGTCGAGTATAGTAAGGCAGACGTAATCGACAACGGTGTTTGACGAAGAACACAACATGCCACATGGGGCGGTGCGGAGGGACCGACAGAGGGGGAACCTAGCGAATGTATCGGTACCAGCATCCACCACACCGACAGGCGCAAAATCGAACAGCGGAGATCGTGGAACAACAGGTCCACTGGGAATCGCACAGTACTTCGACCCGCTGTCAGCAATAGAACATCAACAATACATTCATGGCCAATTTGAGAAGGAGAAGCGTCGTCAGGCACAGCGACGCAAAGCAGCAGACAGAGACACGGAAAGGCACACCAGGGCTCTCCAGATGACCTCCACCCTCAAGACCAAGCTTACGGCTTCATCACTCAAAATGTCAACGGTCTGGGGGCGACAGAAAAGGAGAGAGATATGTGGTTTCGAGCTTTTGGGGAACAGGATGAGCATGGTAGAGCGGATGTGATATTGATTCAGGAGACTCATGTAGCTGCTAGCGAAGTTGGATACCATGAGAGACTTTATGCGAAGCGGTGAGGCTTTAAGGCCGGTGTACAGCAACCCACCCATTCCTGCTGGTCACCAACATCAGATCCGAAAGGAGGAGTCGCCATCCTGACTCAGCCGTACGGAGCTTTCACAGACATGACACCATTCATGGAGGAAGGATGGTCTCTCAATTTTATGGTGGTCCAAAGCAAACTAGCCGGAATGTTTACTATTGTGTGCAACATATATGCACCCCACCGCTACACTCCCAGAGAGCGGTTTTTTGCAGAGCTTACAATCGCTGGAATTTCCAAAAGGAGCCCTGGTCTTCGTCGGCGGGGACTTTAATTGCAACTTAGATGACCGGGCGGACCGCAGTTATGTAGTCAAGCAAACGCATCACGATTCACCTACGCTTTGTCATTTACTCGAAGGATGGGGTCTGCTAGATCCGGTGGCAGTCGCTCGGCCATCCCGATGGTCGAAAGAAGACCTTATGAAGCACCACCAAGAAACACACATATACCACTGCACTATCCCGGGCGCTGGAGCCGCATCGTCCCGCCTCGATCGGTTGTACACGTCCGTAGCAGCGTTCGCTTGGGTGACCTCGTGGTATTTAGTACAGCTAGGAGTGAGAGCTGATCACTACAGGGCAAAGCTTCACGTACATGCGCCAGGGAATCCTATTCGGATTAAAAAGCCGTCCAGAATCCACCCTGTACCCTCTTTTGCAAAAGAAGATGTACAACAATTGCCTGATAGGCTAATTGAAGAGCTTAAACAGATGCTACAGACCCCAACTCTCACAGCCGAAGCGGCAGCCAAACACTGGGAAACCTTTAAAGTTGAAATTGACCACAAAACTCGACTATGTATCCGGCAACGTAGAAAAGCCCGAAGAACCACTCTCAAACAGAAGCTGGTTCGCCTAATCAGACAGCAAAATCGACAGCGGGAAGCACTACGTGGAATCCCTGCGTCGGTGGTATCAATAACGGAGGAGCTGGATAACTTGACCTTGGACACAGTAGACGGACCGACAAGGTAGATACGGCTAAGGAGAGCCATTGCGAAATGCAAGGAGATGAGGGCAGCGAATCGACAACGTCAACTTATTCGGAACAACACGCACTGGAACGGGAAGACATCTAAATCCTTCTTTCAGCGGGTGCCAAACAAGCTCTCAGACAATACAATCCGACATTTGGAACCAATTCCAGGAGACCTGCCACGAAGCGTCCATGACAAAGTGGACATATTAGCAGACGCCTGGACATCAATCTTACAGCAACTCAGCACAGAACACACCTCGGTAGCGGACGTAGAAGCATGGGCCAAGACAAGAGAGCGATTAACACAAACGCAGATGGCAGTGGTAGGCGAGATCACCGAGGCAGACCTTCGTGACGCTTTCCGTCGCTGTCAGCCAGGCAAGGCGGCGAGCCCTGATCGGCTGGGCAACAGTTGGTACAAGGAACATGAAGACCTACTGGTCCCGGCCTTCACCCACCTCTTCAATGTGTGGTATGACAAAGGGTACTTCCCTCCCCCATTCCTCGAGGCGGACATATAATGTCTGAATAAAGGAGGCATTCACAGCAACGCCCACAACTATAGACCTATTGCCCTCCTCAACACTGATTACAAGCTCTTCATGAGGATCCTGATAAACAGAGTGCGTTGCATCTTGCCCAATTTGACACACCTAAATCAAAATGGTTTCGTTCCTGGTCGGGAAATTCACGATACATTGGATCTGTACGACGCGTCACAAGAGATGACACTCCGGTACCCGACCAACAAGAAAGCAACTGCACTCCTATTGGATTTCAAAAAAGCCTATGACTCCTTGGATACAAATTATATGATTGCGGTACTTAGAAGATTGGGTTACCCGGATAAATTTATCAAAGCGTTAATTGTCCTACATGCTGGTACCGTAGCTCGATTTCTGGCGAGCGGGTCAAACTCAAGACTAATACAAGTAACGAGCGGCATCAGGCAGGGCTGCCCACTGGTCCCCATGTTATTCATTCTGGCTTTGGATCCGCTCTACCGAAGCCTGGACGGGTTTCTAGGGACTCAAGGGATCATAGTCCAATCAGCGGCTGGACGTTTTGAGCTACGTGTAGCAGGAGCCGCGGATGATACTGCGGCCTTTGTCAAAAATCCAGCGAACATTCTTCACCTCATGAACGAGCTCGCCACATTCAGCAAAACTTCAGGGCTTCATTTTTGTGCAGGGAAGACCACGGTTATCGCCCTCCACCCAGAGGTACCGACTCCGGACATGCACATATCTGGAGAACTGCAATACATGCCGACGGAAGCCAAGTGCAGGTATCTCGGAATCCAAGAAGGGAGCAGCGCTGATACAGACCGGTCATGAAACGTAGCAAGACAGCAACTCAAAGTCCTACTAGCTTTAGCAAGTCAAAATAGCACTACGGTAGACCATCGCAGCACTGTCGCTGCAGCAATTATCGTGCCGAAGCTACTGTACATCGCAAGACACGCATGGCCAAGCAAAGTTGTCATCCAAGACATGACCAAAATGATCAAAAATTACGTATGGTGTGGATTGTTCACGACGGATCTTACTGGAGGGAGGGCGTGGCTCGATGCAGACCTAGCGCACTACCCAGAGCGGAAGGAGGAATGAAGATACCCGACCTCAGGACGGAGCTGCTTGCAATGACGGCGGTAACAGTAGGCAAATGGGCGGAGACCGGTACTACACATGCTCACAAGGGGGCGATATACTCTTCAATAAGGGCGTAGGGGGCACAGCACCGACTGTGTATACAGCACCAGAGCACGAAGCTTATAGATAGGGCGACACACGGTTGATGTCAACACTCTGGCATACTGGCAGGAACATCATTCGCCTGGCCGGCGCTCCTGATCATCTTCCAGGGCTAACTGCATCCAGGAAACACAGTACCCATACAATGTACGATCGACTGCACCGATCGACTCATTGGCACGGAGAATCCTTAACTATTGACTGCACTGCTTACCTGGAGACGCTCTTACAGGAATATTCACTCGCGCAGAAGCAGACCCACGGCCAACTGCACCATGAATGGCTTCCGTATGCGGCTATTGCAACACGCCAAGTGTGGTCACAAGATGGGTAGCTATTAACTTTGCAGAACGCATGTAAATTGACAGACAATGGGAACATCACGGTTAACAAAATGACGAACTGGTGTAGAGTGAAGCAGGCGTGGCTTCCTTCCACTTCGCCTCACCGCCAACGATCAATATCAAGAGGCATAGAGCGGAACTGCTGGCCACCACAATAGTGGCGAACTACCCGCACACTGTCATGGAACCCCAGTACGCAGCGGAAGTACGTCTTACGGCACACCCCAAGGATCACCCAGTGACCGTGACATTACAGCTAAGGCCGATGGTCGAAGGAGTCATCCACACTAGTTCGTCTGGTCCGGACCACAGTGTGCAGGTAGACAGTCACACCGCACTTCTCAGACATCTCACAGCAATCTCAGAGGACAATTTCAGGATCCTTGCGGTAAGACCTCACCCAAGTTTGAGCAGGCTCGTATGTCTGTGGGCAGGGGGCCGGCGGTGGACGCGCACAAGGAAGCACTACAAAACACGGATTGCCCAGTCGGTCCACCGCAGAGGAGTAGCCAACAAAGAGAAAAGAGCATCCAAATGGGTGGAAACGAGCACAGCAGCGGCTACCGGCCTCGTAGGTCTACCTTGGAAAAGTATTCGCCGAATCGTTGGACTGGGACCTTGGAGGGAGCAAACGCTGCTGCGACTTAAATGGGGAGCCTTCTCCATGTACGACGTCAGCCAGAACAAAGCCGGCTGCCCACACAAGACCTGCACACACATTGTTGACACGGACATATACCACGTATTTTGGGGCTGCCCAGCGGCGACGAAACTGAGGCGGGTACTCATAACGCCTTGGAGGGGATTAGGCGTGAGTGAAGAGGAAGTCGAAAGCTGCATCTTTGGGTTAAAGCTTAGTCGGGTACCGGAAGGTATATGGAAGGTTGCAGAACACCTTCTTGAACCAACGACAACGACTTCGGTCGCCTTCGTCGAAAGAGTTGAGGGACTTACAGACAATTGCTGGAGACTTGGAGCAGCCACGTATTTTCATGCAGTATGGAGATGGAGAGTTGAACACTTTGACAAAAACAACAATGTGACAGAAGGGCACCACGCAACGACATTGCAGTCAAGCCTTCACCATGGGTACGAAACGGTGCGGGCCTATATGTATAGCACGTCGACTCGCGCCTTGAGCACTAAGGCAAACGCTGTATTGAGGACTACACTACTGAAACGTGACTCAGTGACCAAACAGTCTGAACCACCACACAGTGCAGCGGTGTATCTCCTCTTTTTCGATGGGGGCCCCCGGCAATTCGGGTCCAGGCGGAAGCGGAGCGATAGTTATTCGGGTCGGAAACCCACTGGTAGGGGTGAAGGTATGCTGGATCGGCACGCTGTTCCTGGCCAACAAGAAGACGACCAACAACGTAGCGGAAAACTTGGGGCTGTACATTGGGCTCAAGGCATGTGCAGGCAAGCGATTCACTCCACTGGAGGTAATTGGTGATAGTGCGATGATTATTCGGCAACACAGCAAGAGGAAACCACCCAGGGCGCCTCACCTTACTGGAAAAGCAGAAGACTGGCCGACAGCCTAGTGGTGTCCAAGTGGCACCACCGCCTACAGTGCTACAACAAAATGGCTGACAGTCTAACCAACCTAGCAATGGATACGAAGCGTAGTGTACAAGTCCACTTCGAAGGGGACAGTCCTCCGAATCTGCTACGATGGGTGGACACACTCAACTACATGTCCGGGGACCTAGCACACTTGCAGGGCAGGGAGAGTGCACTGGAAACAAGTGATAAGGATTAACATCTACAAATGGTAAAGAGAGAATATACGGGGAAACTGAGGCTTGGACCGGCGGCGCTGGGAAAGACGGGCATAGGAAGTCGTTAGTCTAACTAAGAGACATCAATGTAACCTCACCAGAGCTAAAAACTTATTGTGAAATGTTAGATAAAAAAGTTAAAGACGATTGTCCTATATCTAGCTACTTTGGGCTATCTTTCAAATGATGACATAACCGTGTCCAGAGTAGAATATCTCGTATGGAGTTTAACCCCCCCTGAATTAATGAGTGTCGGCTGAAACCGTTTATGAAAAGACGTGGATGATTAGCTACATCATTGTTGATGGAGTTCTCCAGATGGCGGCACATGTATTGAGATGCTGTTTACAGTGGCAGTGATCGCCGCCCAATATCAAAATATTATAGTCGCCTTATACGATGCACCACAACCGAACAAAGGGGTAACAAGTAGTGTAATATTACCCTCCATTTGGTTTTCTATGATATGTTCACGTTTTAAAAATGGTTTCAATACTTTACCGGAGTCGTTACGGCAACCGTAACTCTGAGACATGTTGGGTCGCTATAGAGATTTATGGTTGCTTTAAGCGTTTTTTAAATTACCAGGCGTAATTTAAATTTACGTACTTTTCAAACGTCTTAAGTTCGAACGACTCGAGCCGCTCATTTCCAAAGCGGCGGGCATTAGAAGCAAGCGGGGGCCGAGTTCTACGACGGCAAGGAGCGGCGTGAATCTAATGCAGGAGACTCATGTGACTGGTACGTTACCCCTTCATTAATATTGCAGTTCATGTTGCGGTGACTGATGTATGCAGAGGTACTTACAATGTGCGTGTATGCGTGCACCCCGGGCGCACGTTGCGTGATCAAAGCAAGCACAGCCTGAACTACATGCTGGTGACGCTGGGCATTGAGAAGGATGACGACAGCGATGAAGACTTCGTCCTGGACTACATGGATGAAGACAATGAAGAAGAAGAAGATCTCCCCTTCTCAGTGTCTGATGCTGAAATCACGCAAAAAGCCGGTAAGACGTTCGGATTCGTTATTTGTCACGTGCACTTGGTTAACGTTCAACTCGTTTTCTATCTATATCACGTGTAGCTCCCCAACGACGGAAACACCAGAAACAGAATCGCAATGCCGAAAATGTGTCGAAGTCGACGCGCACGATCGACACCCAGCCAAGACAGGGCAACCAGAAACGCGCGACCGACACACAGCGTACGCACATTCCGATAATGTTGCTTTAAATAATTTTGCTGATTCCTAATAACTCGCATGTCTGTCTTTATTGTTAAAAGATGATGGGCCATTACCGAAGTAACAAAAGAAGGACACGTTGTACGAACCATTCAACGGAGGGGATAGCGGGTATGATGAAAACGTTGGTGAGTACGATCCACGGATGCGTGCGAGTGCGCACCTAGAAGAGGTGCAGCTACTAGTTGGTGAACGAAGCAAAATTAAGAATACTGTACCGCCATTTCCGTCTGGTCCACTGGAGTCGTGGAGTGTGTTTGAGCGTGAATTCAAGAAGTACAAGGCGAAGTACAACCTGAAGTTTCGTGTGCGGAGCTCTGAAAATACGGATCTTTACAACAAGTACGCAGTTTGTTATTTGTATTTGTTAATTCTATCTTTGGCATTTTGTATTAAGCGTGATTGTGTTTCTTGTTAATTTACAGGGTGCATGATGATCAAATGCCTACTGCTTTTGAGTGGACGTACAAAACCTACCGCTGTACACATGGTGTTTCACAAGAATCTCGATCTAAGGGCCATCGTAACCGCAAATCACGATACTGCGGGTGCCAAGCGCGGTTAACTGCCGCAGTATCACGAGTTGTGGGCAACACGTATGCGATTGTCATACGAAACGAGGTACGAGTAAAAGCGACGTTCGCCAATCTGTTTGCCTTATAATCTAGCTTTCTCATGGACTTGATGTTAAGAACCACACGCATACGCACCCCACCTCCCAGACTGAAGCTTCATCGTATCTCACAACAAAGACGCTACCTCTGGATGACCGAGATCTTGAGGACGTGAAGACTTTGGCTGATGCCCGCGTGTCCTCTGCGCACATTACAAATTTCCTGAATGATCGCATCGGTGCGTGGGGGAAAATTGTATTAGCCTAACGATGGTATGGTGCTAATTCTTTTCTGTTTGAGATGCGTAGGCTGCAAAGTGACACCGCAGCAGACACGAAACCTTATACGCAGTATCATGGGGTCGAATACAGGCGAAGATCGAATGAAAGTCATGTTGCAAGCTCTTCGCCAGCTTGAAGGGAGTGATGTCCTCGTCATTCAAGACCATCCTGCAGAGGCAATGGGGACTGCAAACCTCATGGATGTACTGGAAACCACCAGTCACGAACACTCCTCGGACAGCAGCAACGATGACGATGCACTGCCAGCCACACAGATTGGTGAAATAAAACAAGAGCATGTAGCACCAGCCGCGACACCAGTGCGTCAAGTCGACGTCGTCAGTGTTCCCAAACCGAAGCGTCGCGGTAGACCACGTACAACAACCAAGCAGCTGCGGCAAACGAAGCTCACGTCGGGGCTGCAGCGTCTAGCGGTTCATCAGTATCCCAGTGGCCTTACTGTGCCATTGCATCACCTCGTCATGTGGGCGCGATGCACTCCCAATCTTAAATATGTGCTCGAGATAATGGAGAAGTACCCTATTTAACTGGACGATGCCTATCTGAGGTCCCGTACAATCGTCTGTCAATGGGAAGAAATCCTGCCGTCTAAGTACATGCACAACTTCGTGATTCCGGCTGATCTCACGCGTTCAATGCAGGCTGCGATTACAACTACAAGAAGCGAGCAGCGACAACCTGATGCACTGGATGACAGCGTGAAAAAACACGGAATTGTCCTTGACGTTGTGCGTCTATCGATCCAAAGCTTTGGAAGCTCAGCGGGTAAGGTTGATTTAGTTTCGCGGTTGCTGTAGTAGGGTTGCTTTATGAGTACGGCTGTTATAGTAGGGTTGCTTTACTGATTATGGTTGCTGTACCACGTTGCTTCTAGCCGGTATATCCATGCTTCAGCGGTTTTCTACGACATCAAGGCGAAGGGAAGAGCGTGGTTTAAAGACCGCAAGTGGCTAGAGCAGGATTGGAGAAAAGTCAAGTCAGATGTTGATCTTTTCGCTCGGCAAGCGAACATTTGTGGACTGTCAGCGAATGATGTCTGCGATCGCCACCAAGCTCTAGCAAACGAGGTGATTTCAAAATTCGCTTCTTCTCGGCTGCGTACCGAATTTAGGACACGTTCGGGCCAAGGTCTGATCAGCTTTGAAAACATAGTGGGTGGCGTTTGTCGTGGATGGCTGAATGATAGCCCGAATGATTTCTGCCTCGAAACAATGATGGCTTCGGTTGAGGGTGCATTTGGATTGTCATCACTTGCGTGGGCCATGGGGTGGCCTACCACACCGCGTACTTTAATTGGAGAAGTCAAGTTCATCGTCAATCCTGTAAATTTGAAAGCGAACCACTGGGGCATTATTATCATCAGTCTGAAAACTACAAAAAACATGACGCGGCTACACGTCTACATGTACGAGCCTCTGAGTGATGAAGGGTATCGCAGCGATTTGGAGAAAGTCTGGGTAGGAATACCAAAAAATCAAAATGACGAGAGCAGTGAAGAAAGAGAAGGCCTTCGTGGGTTTGTGCTACGGTGGCATAAGGCCTCGATGATCGAAAAGAAGATGATTATAGATCCGATTGAATGGATTGAAACCCCACAGCAACCTGACGGATCTAGTTGTGGTGTCTTAGTAGTCGCACAAGCTCATAACTATCTCACTGGGAATGTGGAGCAGCAGAACTACGGGGTATCCAGTCATGACATCAAGGTAATGCGGTTGAGGATGCTGTGGGTTAGCATCAACCTCAATAAAGAGAATATTGTGAACAGCTCCGATGCACTTATGGCGAAGGAGATTCAACAAAAGCTAGAAGACGAGCTCAAATAGGTAGTATGACTCGAAACTGTTGATGACCTAATACAGCCTGTCATAGTTTTTTCCTGACCTGGTACACTAGCGCTGCAGTCTGTTAATGACCATCTCGAGCAGAACCTCGAATGTCATCACGTCATGGGCATTTGGAGCATTACCTTCGCCATCTAACGTTGCTGCCAGCTCATAATTGCGCTCTTCGCTTTCTTCAACTCGCGACTGAAAGTCCTGTTGAAGTCTTAATAGCTGTTCCAGGCTTGTGGTCATACTCTCCAGCTTTGACTTCAAGTCCGCGAGCTCGTTAATCCTCGCGCGTAGCAGCTCCCGGGCTAGAGTTCTCGAGTCCATCCTTGGAGTGGGTCTGTTGTTCTGGTGCACCTGAAAATCACAACGTGCTCACGATGTGGGTCACACAGTTTTGTGTAATATGTGTGTGACGTGTGAATTTGAACTCTAAATCTAGAGTGAAGGTCCCGTTATTTAAACTGACGCTGGTGTCATTTAAAATAAATTACCCAGGAACAGGGTTGCTTTAGGCGATAAGGTTGCTCTAATTCTTGTCGTAGTGTTGTATTGCGGTTGCTGTAACGCCATTCATAATTTACAGCCAAATGATGACATAAACGTGTTCTCAACACAGCGTTTCCGTCTTGCGAGCATGTGTGTGGACTGAAAAGACCGCTACAGCCGCTGTAGTGTAATATTTATGAGGATCGACGCTGATCGACGCTGTAGTACAGCGTCGATCTAGCATTACAGCTTCGACAAGGTGCTGAATCCTACTTCCACATGCAGAGTGTAGGCGCTCTCTGTTGGTTCTTATACCCCCCAACGACACTGTGGTATTTCCGAGCGCAGGTCGCCGTCGCAGGCACCTTTCCTGCCCACAGCAACTTCCTCCTTCTCTGCATCTATTCTCAAATAAGCCGTCGTTGTCCGAAAGAAATAGGTGCCGCACCTATTAGTTTTGCCGCTTTAAATAGAGGTAATCTCGGCACCTCGTTTTCCATACCGTAGTGCTACTTCAAAGGAAAAAAATATGTAAGAAAAAATATCGATTTTCTATTTGGACAAGGCTCTTACCATTACAAAATTGAAAGAGGGCCGATTCACAGGAGATCGATGTGGATTCGGTGGTTGATCGATCCCGTGCAATCGACTTGGCTGGCGTAGTTTGATTTATCAGTCAGTCTTTTAACCCCTTGGTTCCCGACGTCGTAACTTACGACATGACTCTTTTTTTATGTCGTAACTTACGACATAATTGGAATAACATTAGAAAATGGCTCAAAAATGGAAATCCTTTACTTTAATCAAGTCATTTGAAATCGATAAAGTTCAACCGGTAAATGAGAAAAATCCAAAAACGAGCCAGGGATCAGGGACGCGCGGAAAAGATGGGATACGCGGGAAAGTATCCAGTTGCCACTCAGTGGCCCACAGCCCATTACAGAATTTGCTCGATGGCTCGCATCCGGCCTGGAAAACGAACCAAAACAGCCGCCGTTGCTGCGGTGGCGCGCAACATTGACTTTGGCCACTTTTGGCGACAACTTCGAGCTGTGGGATGGAAGTACAAGCGACCAACCGGGATACAAACTAAAGGGAAGTACGTAAGTGCAGATGGCTCAAAGGTGTTAGTTGGAGAGGAGGCTGTGGTGTCGTATGCATTAGAGACAGGAATATTGGATGAACCGGAGAGCGCAGAGGAAGCCAACGCTGCAGACGATGAGGTCGCTGTTGACGTAGTAGCCGACGATGACGAGAGCGCCGCTGCCTCTGCTACTGAAGACGCCGTCACTTCCAGTAAAGACGCCGCCCATAATTGCTTAGAGGACGTACGTGCGTCGCAGATCGACACAAGTGCTGAGCTGTCACAGCAGACCATGAATGATCTGTTTGGCACCCCAAGCAGCTTCAATAGCTCTGAAGTCGAGCTTTCACAGGCAGCAGTTACTCGGGCTTTTAATTTGTCGCCCGGAGAGCTTCGAGACACAGCGACAAACCTGCAGTTTCTGTCATCTGGACCCGAGAGTGACGCTCAGTCGGATGTTGCGCTGCTTCCCCGCCTGACAGTCCAGTGCCCGCACAGCCTATAACTGTGCCAACCGCCCTACCTGTCACTGTGCCCGTCGCCCAACCTACACGTGAGTCTGACGCCCAACCCGTACGCAAGCACGCTTCCCAACCTGTTCGTGTGCCAGCTACGCCGACCTGTCCTGTCCTACGCCCCCGTCATCCTGTCAAGAAGGATGTAAATTTTGTGACTGACGACGAAGACCTGAGTGACTACGAGAACTTTAGCTCTGGAGACAGTGATGACGACATTGAAGAAGACAATGATGACGATGATGGCAATGATTGTGAAGTACCTGAAGAATTGGATGAGCTGTCAGAAGATGACGCTGTGCCAATGGACGCAGCGTTCATTGACTCACTTCAAGTAGGCAGCGCCTCGTTGTCCACAAAGTGCAAGTCGCGCAACATGTCTTGACATCGATTCCGGCCCATGAACCTTCCAAAATTACCTGCAGGAACGGCCCCATCCTCCACCATCGACCAGTGAGCGGCAAAACGTCGCTTTTGCGGGCAGAGCATGCGCGCAATCAGGAGACCTATCACGTGTAAGATCTCGTGCGTCTCGTATCCCGGCTTTGCCTTCAAACGCCGACTAATCTGCTTAACCGTCTCCTTTCTCCGATCGTGTTGCTTTGCATGAATTCTTTCTGCACGTCTGGTGACTTGCTGAAGACCATACCGATTCGTCTCTGCAGCTATCTTGACCCATAGCGACTTGGGCATAAAGTAAAAGAATGTAAGTAGTGAAGAGTGGCAAACGTTTAGTAGCTCAGCGACCGGTCGTGCCTCTTCCATATTCAGACCAGAGTACGCTTCGACACCCTCCTCAAACTCGTGAGTGACTGGAGACCACTCCATTGAACGTAACGCGTCCTCACGTTGCTGCTTGGCTTGACTGTTGAGGGCATCGGAGCGTACGCGAGACAGGCTCTGGAAGTTGCGAATGGTGAGACAATGCAGAATCGTTTCTTGATTGCGTGGACCCTCCCGGCAGTGTTCGCTTTTGACGAGGGTGTTCTGCCTTCTACTTCTAAAAGAAACACGACTAGAATGTTCATGCCCGATAAGTCTCATCGGTATGGCTCGAAAATGTTTATGGTGTGTGATTCAAGGACCGCGTACTGCCACAGGTTTTTTTTTTTACTTAAGTCGTAAGTTATGACATTAGATTGGTTTCTCACCAATTATGTCGTATGTTACTAGATTTGAGCTGTATGCGGGCAAAAGGAGAGATGGAGAGCATTCAACATTTGACCATAAGACCGGTGCGGCTGCAGTCGTTAGAAATTTGAAGACAGTGCTTGGTCCCAACACCCGGCTTCCATGGCACGCAGTAGTTATCGACCGCTTCTATTCGTCAATTCTACTTGCTATCGAGCTACTGGGCAAGCAAGTGTACGTGATAGGCACGATAATGACCAACCGGCTTGGATATGATGCAAATGTCAAAGAGAAACGCAAGTTACGTCCAGCAAGCGTTCCCCGAGGCATGTTCACGTTTTCTCGTTCTGTCGCCATTCCAAATATGGTTGCATTTCACTGGTGGGACCGGAAACCTGTGCATTACCTGTGCACAGGCTCGGCAATGACAGAGACGACTATTACACGAAACGTCAAGCGCGTTGGTACAATTACCGTGCCCTGCCCGGCGGCTGTAACCGACTATCAACGTTGGATGGGCGGAGTTGATGTGCATGATCAACTCCGCCTACAAAAGTATTCTTTGCAGAAGTCTACGAAGTTCAAGAAATACTACAAAAGCCTTTTTTTAGGCTTCGTGGATTTGGCACTTGTAAATGCGTTTATTTCGCACAAAGAGGCTGCACGTATCGCTGGAACGCCGGTGATGAAGCGAGGAGAATGGTTCGGAGTCCTGCAAAACCAATTACTGCAGCTGAAAGTGGAGGACTTCGCTGGTATTGTTGCAACACCGACACCTAGCAGCCAGAAGCGGAAGCGCCCCCAACTACGTCTGACACATGCTGTCGAGCAGGCCGACGACTGGGTGACCGTTACGGGCATTCAGAAGCGTCGCCAGCGATCTTGCAAGGTGTGTGCCCTGTTGCGCACGGATCGAAAGAAGAAGTCGTTTGCTACAACTTACTTTTGCGAATGCTGTTCTATTGACGATGCAAAGTGCTGGCTGTGCAGCAAGATACGACGTCAGTACAAGGGTGTAGCTAAAACGTGCTTTGAGATCTGGCACGACGACTTCGACTGCGGCCAAAACATTCCTGCAACACTGGGAAAGAGAGTTGTCTTGCGACGCCCGGGGAAGAAGGTAGGTGTGCCCAAGAAGACCCGTCGAGAGTTGCGACTTCGTGAAGATGAGGAAGACGGCGGTGATGAACATGAGAGTGAACAAGAGTAGGCTTGCCAGCGTGACATCAAAAGAGTGTGGGCGCTTGTCATGTCGTAATACACATTTCCTTGAGCATCTGTACTTTTTGTTCTGTCTATTCTACTGATCTGGATTCATAAAACAGCTCTGTGCACCACTTTTTCCCCGATGTGCAGCAGATCTTCCCGCTGTACTTCCTAATGTGGGGCAACTTACGACATACAGTGTTTTCTGCTAGCTACTAAGTAGTATAACTTACGACTTCTGAGAGAGCAACCTGTCAAAAACTTATACACCTATACGCACGTCGAACATATGCCACATACAAACAAGTAGTGACATGGACATGTCGTAAGTTACGACATTATTTATCTCGTTTTCGGTACATTTCGCCGGGAACCAAGGGGTTAAAGATTGATCGATTTGTATTTTTATCGACCTCGATCTAATAAAACGACCTCTATTTATTATAAATTGAGCGTCAGGCTGGTCAAAAGCATTGAAATACTCAATATCTACTAACATCATATCAATATGAACTAGAAACATTTTACTTCTACTTTAAACTAGTATTAATACATAGTATGAGTATAAAAGGATTCTAAACTGGATTTAAAACCCATACATTGATTCATACGTAATCCACTATATAGTGTGGATTACGTATAGTATATATGTTAGCCCAAAACAAGAGAAGTGCTGGAAACTTAGTTTATCAATATTTCATCACTGTGGTCGTGACGTACTTCGCGTAATCTCCCCAAATTTCTTTCTCCCGACCATACCCATGAATTCTATTTCGATCAGCTTTCAGCACGTTCGTGAAAACCTCATCTGCTGTCTTGTACTTATCGACGAAGTACCACTTGTAGAACTGGGCCTTTTCTAACTTCTTTGCGACGTCGCGCGAGTTTCTGGACAGGTTCCCGACTAGGATCATCATCGCCACATTTTTCTCACCAAAGACATTTGTGAGTGCTTTAAGCATCTCGCCATAGGGATCATCTTTGTTGATCTTGACGGCGTGCTGGAACCAAATCTTGAAATTGCGGCTTGACAGAAATTTTGCCACCATCTTGGTATCATCCTTGCCAATCCGCATTGTACTAAGTTTTAGCGTCTTGAAAGCACTCCCAAGGGCCTCGTCAGCCTTAAGCATTCCTTGCAGCTCCGTAGATTTGCCTGACGTAACGTTTTTTAAGATCTTCTCCAGACTTGGAAAATTTATCGAGATTGCCCTTTCCTCTTCCTCTTTTTGTTCTTCCTTGCCACTACTGTGGGCTCTTAGAAGCCGCTCAGTAGTGGCGTTGTCGACAACGCGAGTTGAATCGCTAGCGGCGGCCCTCAGATTCAATTCCCTTGTAGCGGGGGCAGGAGCAAAACATGCAAGCAGCAGGAGTAAGACCAAATTGACAGCGTGGAGGGACTTCATAATCAGGTTCGTAGGTGAGTTGTTGGCCACAAGAAAATTGAGAAGTGATAAGTGAACGGGTTCTACCGGAAAGCTTCCACCGGCCCGCCCCGTCCGTACGGGTATCCCAGCTTTAAGTTTACACAGACAGGGGCGGTGAAAAAAAGCTCCCGCTCTCTAAACTAGCATTACTGTATCATTCTTATTAATGGCATGGATCCTGTTGGAGGGATGATTTGCGCAGAGCTGTTAGGGCAGTACAGTACGGAGTGAGGACAAAAGTAGGGTGGCCATAGTGGAGAGGAAGTCTTGAGTGTAGAAGGAGAAGACGCTTGTGTTGGACTTGGTAAAAGGAGAAGAGCTTGTGGTGGACTTGGTAAAAGAAGAAGTGATGAATTATAGAGTCTGGTGTTCTGGAGGGAAGTTCCAACCAGTCCAGTTATATACGATTTCTCTATATGAAATAGTACAGTTATATGTCACTAGATATTCATCATCACATCGGAGATGCTTACTTCGACAGCTTCCCACATCGAGAAATGTGTATGATGCTCTAACTGTCGGATAGTATTTAATGTACCACAGGTGGCTGTTTATAACAGTCCTGTACGTACATGAGCATTAAAAAGAAGTAGATCTTGTTTTGATATTGATGATCTTTTTCCTTTGACTTTCATTGTCAGATTTGTCACCTTGTGCCGTTTTGATTTGGCAATAACTGTTCTGATTTCTTGTTTTCATTGTTATTTTGGCTACTCAGGAAAACCTTAGAGGATTAAACCTGCTCACCGTAGTGATTGTTGTTGTTATCGTTTTAGTTATACGAATTTGTAGCAGCTACTTCAGGGAAACCTTTAATTTTAAGGATCAAAACCTGTTCGCTGAATTGTTGCTGTTATCGTTTTAGCTTTACGAATTTGTAGAAGCTACCTCAGGGAAACCTTTAATTTTAAGGATCAAAACCTGTTCGCTCTGTTGTTGGCTACTCAGGAAACCTTTGAGGATACACCTGTTCATCGTATTTATCTTTATATATAATGTGTAAGCGTTTTAGCTTTGTTCATTTTTTAAACTGCCATTGTTTTGCTCTTTCATATGTGGATTTCTTCGCAATGTGTGGTTTGGTTTTTGTTTTTCGCTGCTGAGGTCTTATAGAATTGCCTCCCAATTTCATGAAATGGTTGATATAGGTGTTGCAGTCATTGAAAAATTGTTCTGACTATTGTTATTGAGAGCTTATAGTTTTCAAATATTTTTTAAGAAAGGCTACATCTTTTAAAAGCACAAATAACATCAAACAGTGTCATCGGTAGCGTACGCATCATATTTGCAGTAAGTGCGCAGGCTCTAGTCGTTGGGGTTCTTTTTCTCCCTAGAGGCTGTTTCTCGTTTGGAATTATAATAATTTTTATTTTACTTCACAAGCGCTAGCGATAGATTTGCAAACTATCGAATTCATTGTAGATGAAATTGATGCAGTAAAATTATAGTTTGCTTTCTGTAGACAGAGGCTTTTGTAGGCTTGTCTTGTAGTCATAAAGTGCTGAATAATTTTTATTTTTTATTCATTCTTTTGGTACGGTTATGGAAATGTTTGAGACTTTTGCCAGTAACAATAAATGTTAAAGTTTGGCGAATGCATGAATAGTTTTTGGCATTGATGCATCCCAGTTTCATACATTTGTTAAAGTATTTCTCTCTCAGCGTTTTTTTTTGTCGTACAAGCTAGGCAGTCTTTGTGAAATTTGCAATTTTGTATTTGCATCATGCAAATTGCATATTTGTTTTTGTTCATTATATTTCTTTTGTGAATGTAGCATAAATATGTATTGAGCAGCTAGGTAACAATGCTTGCACCAAAGCAACATTCTCAGTAGGAACACACTTCACTCACATTTTACCTATTATAGCTCACATCTTTGGGGCATTGTTCTCCCTAGTGGCTCTTCGAGTTGTATTCCGGATTTTATTATACTTCGAAGTAGTGAGAAGCATGCACACTATTTAGTCAATTGACAGAGACATTGCTCATGCAAAAAAAGTGTTATTGCTCGGTAAGCGTAGATGGAGGCATTGTTAGCACATCTTTACTGTTCAGGAAGCTGAATGTCTTGGTAGTATGCCATTCATTATCTGTCGAGACATTTTACGGCAGAGGCTTGTACATTTTTGTTCTTGCCTTTCATTTTCACCTTGACTAAGTTATTTTCCAGTTCCTCATTTTTATTTGGCTTATCTTTTCAGATTAGTTTCTTGAGGTCGTTTAACTCAGAGTACAATACAGTTTTTTTTCACTTGGTTGAATTGGGCAGTAGGCATCATTTGTGTTTGCATTGTCAAGTTGACGTTTTCGTGTGTGTAGTGTATTTTCACTCTTTATTTCTTTTTCTTTAGGATTGTACAGCGGCTCAGTGGCTTGCCTGGACTTTGATTTCTCTTCTCTATGTTTCTTCGTGAACAATACAAGTATGCAGCAACATCGATGGCAGTGGCTCGTTGGCTTGCCTACTTTGGATTATCTTCTTTAATTTTTGAATCAAAACTTTTGATTGTTGGATCATACAGTAAATGGCACTTTGCCTGAATATGCAGAGGCACGCTGGCTTGCTTTTATCCTTACACTCAATGGTAGTATACTGGATTATTGTTTGTAGTAGTAGTGAGATAGTAATACATGTATGGTAATCCCAACATTATCGGCCGATAATACAGCTGCTGATAGCAGGCTCGTTACGCAGTGCGTATTATAGTGGGCGATATTACAGCCCGTATGCTCCGCTTGTAGCGGGCCAATGCGTGGGCGACATTTCTGCCCACGTACTCCGCTTATAGCGTGCTCAATATGCAATGCTTATCATTGTGGGCGCATTTACAACCCAAATGCGCCGCTTATAGCGGGATCAATACGCAGTGCGTATGGTTTGTAGTGTAGGGAGATATTCCTCTAGCTCAACATCGCGGGGAGGACGTCCTGCTTAACGTGCGCAGCACGTTAGCTGGCATAGAGGGCAGCATGGCCTTGAGGTGCCGGTGGCACATGGTAGACTCCCGTGCGTCCTCTTGTCGGCGTCGAGTTCATGCCCTGTTAAGCCAGGTGACGCTCTTCGTTTGAGCCGCCCTTATTGGTAGGAAGCGTCGGGCTTATAACATTTTGGAGTGCCACGTCCAGCTCGCCTCCTATCCGTCATCTGTACTCTGGCATGGTAAAAGGAGAAGAGCTTGTGGTGGACTAGGTAAAAGAAGAAGTGATGAATAATGGAATCTGGTGTTCTGGAGGGGAGTTACTCTCCACCAACCAGTCCAGTTATATACGATTTCTCTATATGAAATAGTACAGTTATATTCCACTAGATAGTCATCATCACATCGGAGATGCTTACTTCGACAGATCCGAAGATTGACTCTTGCTGCTTGTTAGATTGTCAATACGCTAGGAGGATGCTTCGCTTCAACCGGCTTCAACGCTGGATAGACCTTGCGCATGTAAGTATCACTCGGGTGTGGGGGTTGCTATTTGACCGAAGTATTATAAAGATAATCCAGGTGACGGCTGATCGTATCCGAAACTACAGTAGTGTAAGAACCTCGGATGTGTACTCTGACTCGTAGCCGACCTCAAACCTGACTCGAAGGATAGATTGGGCCATAAAAATATTAAGCTTTGACACACGACAGACCCTGAAACGCTCACTTTTATGTAATGTACGCAGTACGAAATATGTACTGTTTTTTCACAATTCTAATGAAAAGCATGAAGTTCTGGATTTAGTTGGATCTAAATATCGACATCCGTTTTGGCAGTGTTGCGTAAATTTGATTCGACCTACATGCATTAATACATTTACGTGTTTTATTGTTCGCCTGGTTTTATGCGCTGACCACGCTGGCACTCCATTTCCAAAGCACAATTGAGTATCACTAAGGCAGTCCGATTACTTAGAGTCGAATCCCCGTGACTAATCAAACCATCTCTTTTGAAATACGAAGCGATTGATTGGTCACACCAACCGTCTGAGTGCGTCAACAACCACGATGGACGATGTAAGCCGCTACCGGTATTGCGGTTTTCATCAATTTTGCCGCTAAATAAAACGAACAGAAGCTAAGGGTAATCGGATGGGAGGCGAAAATCACAGACCCCTAAATTTATTCACAGATCGCCCATATTGAACTTAAGTTGTTTGCAAATGTTTAATTAACTGGATATATTTCCAAATGCAGGCACAGGCGGGTTTAGCTAAATCTACAGTACCAAAGTGAGGTAAAGAAGTCCCTTGAATAAGAGTAGCATGTACTTAATATACTCCTTTATATCGGATCATTTGGATTGAGGTACTTTTGACAAGAGCACAAGATCGCTGTGGATTCCATATCCAAATTAATCAGACGACCTTTATGCTTACTGAAGGGGACTTCTGTGTCACCATAATACTTCAAAGTATTAGTCGTGGCGTTGATATCTACTTGACTGAACAAAGTTCCGGGTGGTCGTACAAAAGGGGAATCTACATCATCAGTTATGCACGCCAGTTTCGTAGGAAACTACATCTTAGCTTAATGTTTGGAAAACCATTTACAGTAGCTAAGGGATAGCAGGATTACCTTCGAAAAATTCTGAATATAAAAAAACTGAACCTTATCACTGATCGACGACATGAGTAGAAAACAGGCTACGATTTTGGGTAGCATCAGAGGCTCAGCCTCTACCTAAATGTGAATTTACAGCAGGTCTCACTTGATATCTCCCATGCTCGCTATGTTGTACCTTATGTACAGTGCATTGTACTGTATACTAAAGGTAAAACAAATGGATTGTAAGTGCAGGGTGTCGATTACTACGATAGTCTTCTCCACAAGAGCCCCCCCCGCCCGTGGAGTAGTTTTCAAAGCCACTCACTTTGAGATTTGCTCTCCACCTCTCAAGCTGCGCTATACACATGCGTCTTCCTTACGTGTTCGCGGCCACGATGGCAACTCTCTTCGTTTCTAGCAACGCGCTCGTGAACTCGAACCAAGCTATGCTCTCTTCACCAAATGAGCAGCACCAACGTCAATTGCGGTCTCACCAGACCCCTGTGGAGGATCAGGAACCCGATGAGGAGAGGTCTCTATCTAAAGCCGAGATGAAGCGGTTATTTGAAGCGGGGAATTCTTTGGACGATTTTGCTAAGCACTTAGGCATTGCTGACGATGTTGTACGTGCTCAAAGCTCGAACACCGTTCTCCAGCGGCTCATGCAAACGGACGAGTACATGAAGTACTCTACGTATCTCAACTTTCTGTCGAAACAAAACAAGAAGAAGAAGCCACCTACTTTCTACCATTTATAAGTAGATCAAACCCCTGTCGAGTACATGAAGAACAAGCTAGATGTAAGCTCGTATCGACCTCAAGTTCGTCACGCAAAAACGAATTAAAAGTCAATGATGCGACCATTTTGATGATTTCACCGATTCTCACATTAGCGTTAATGTCCTCGACTTAAATCAACTCGCGCGAGTTAAGATGAGGTGAACCTCGATTCAAATTAGCTCGCGCGAGTTAAACTGATTGCCCTCACCCATTAAATTTCCCGAGTTAATCTGAATCTCATTCAACCGCATTAGTTGTTAACTATTACTACTATTACACTCCTGGACACAATTATACGGCCACCTCCATAACTCAGTCAATTTTTAATATTTGACGGTGCGGTTTTCACACAAGTTGCAAAACATGCTTCAAAATAGCAAGGATGTGCTAACGCTCGCGGTTTTGCACTTTATAGGGAGGCTCACATACAAAAAAGAGATTTGTCAGGCTGGACACAATTTACGGCCACCATCGGCCCAATACAAAAATCTATATACAATAAAACATATGTCATTTTGGCTGACTAGAAATTTGTATGGTTTGAGTTTCTGAGGGCGATTAAATGGACACTAGGGATCGAGAGCTCAAAGTAGTTGCATGGGGGTGTACACAATACTGTTATATGTAGCGTGTTGTACTCGCACCTCTGCTTGATCGATATTGATTAATATATGATTAATATCGATCGATTGATTCAATCGATCGATATTAATCATATATTAATCAATATCGATCAAGCAGAGGTGCGAGTACAACACGTTACATATAACAGTATTGTGTACACCCCCATGCAACTACTTTGAGCTCTCGATCCCTAGTGTCCATTTAATCGCCCTCAGAAACTCAGTCCATACAAATTTCTAGTCAGCCAAAATGACATATGTTTTATTGTATATAGATTTTTGTATTGGGCCGATGGTGGCCGTAAATTGTGTCCAGCCTGACAAATCTCTTTTTTGTATGTGAGCCTCCCTATAAAGTGCAAAACCGCGAGCGTTAGCACATCCTTGCTATTTTGAAGCATGTTTTGCAACTTGTGTGAAAACCGCACCGTCAAATATTAAAAATTGACTGAGTTATGGGCACTCGACGAGGTGGCCGTATAATTGTGTCCAGGAGTGTAGTAGTATTTTTTCTTAAGTTTGTTTGCTACATTAAGCTTGAAATGTGGCTTAGACAGCCACTTCGTGATATAGTGCCGCAGATGCTTCTTCCGCATTTATTTCCAACACAGCCATTCCCTTCTCAGAGAAAAGTTAAACGTTCGTTTCCGGAGCAGTAGCAGTGTATTCTTGCGGTTTGCCATGCATCTGTGTGAGACGGTGCCCCACTGGGAAGAGGGGGAGTAGATATTGAATGAAGCCATGCGGAGCAAGCAGTAGTATTATATCTAGTGTATACTGTTTTGATATCTTATTGTGCTTCCTGAAATCGCATTTCTTTTTTGTGGCGCGTATTTGTCCGATTTATGGTACATTTGGGACAGAAAATTTCTGAAACTTTAATTTACTCGACGTTGTTAGGAGAAAAATAGCCACAAAATTAGTTTCTAGTTTAGGGTCAGGATTAGCAATAGGTCCGAGCTCCATTCAAAATCTATTGACTTTTTTATATCTAGTCATTACTCGACAACCGGTGCTCTCCTGCTCATGAGCACTTAAGCTTCGCCAGCAGCGTCAACAACCCCTCAGGCCCCTCGAGAGCGTTTGGCGATTGAGGGACGTGGAGCCGGATTACGTTTCCTTGATAATATTGAGATCTGGCCAAGGATCAACGTGCCACGACCTACAATTTCATTTGCATTCTACCCACTGTAGAATGAGGAGAAATGGAGCTCAAGCGGATGCAGCTGTTGCATAGCCGAACGGAAGAGTGTGCACGACGCGGAGATAGAGAACAAGATCACCAAGTAGAGCGCGCGCGACGTGAGGAAGCTGACCGTCACAATGAGCTGTTTAAGCACATGATGGTAACAATGGTAGTTTCGGTGATGAAACCCCACGAGTAAGTTGCAGGTCAATTTTTTGAAGCAGCTCATTCGGCAAGTTTCAAAAACAGTGTATTAGCCGTTCTATCGGTACTACTAACGTAAAACGTAAATAGAACTGATTGATCCCAACGATGCGCGTGCGCTGAGTACAAGATGCACTTCCATTCTCCTCTCTCCTCGTATTTCAGTCGGGTCCTGTACCGTGGACAAGGCAGCCTTGCAGAGCAACGCATTACCAATCCAGTTGTTTGCCGTAGAGAGAATAGCTGTCTTTCTAACTGCCATAGGGCGAAACGGACGGTCTTCTCAACGCTTTCAGGCAGGAGTCATACGCCACACTCGGAAAATGTCGAATCAACAACCACCTGCCCGCCTGTAGACGGGTAGAGCCGCTGAATCTTCGCGTACACATTTCCCTGCTCTGCTATTTGGGAATCATGCATACACCCATGTGCATTTAGCGCGCACGCAATCACTAGTCTGGCGGGTGAAAGCACGAACACGCCGCTAACATAGTGATCGTGCGTTCAGCCGTTGTAGAACATATTATGAATCTCCGAATGGCATGATGCTTGTAGACGAGGCTTTAGTGTATCCATAACAGCGTTAACGGCGCTCAGAAGTGGATACTTTACGCTTTAACGTCTTGTAGAGTGTGTTCACGTCATCTAGATCAGGAAGCTTAACGTGAGTCTTGGTTTCCCTTTTCAATAGCAGCACTAGAATACATCTTCCGAAGCGCAAAACGAGAGACATCACTGACGTCGTCACACCTAAACAGAGACTAAGAAACGACGTCGGCCCGACCGACCAGCCCC
>NW_003303726.1:73629-129329 GCF_000142945.1 Phytophthora infestans T30-4 | reverse complement strand
CACACACACACACGCAAGCACTAGAGCCAAACACTGAGCCGCCGTCAATGAAAGCGGCCGGACACGACCCGTTGCACCTTGATTTAGCTTGGTAATCGATCCATCAACAGAGTATGGCGAGGGTATGTAGTAGAGAGGCTCAAAGCGGACTATCAGATAGTGAAAACCAGTAGGGTGAAATCCTGTTAATGTGATTAGCGACTGATTGCACCCCGACCCATAGCGCCACTGAAAAGCGGGCTTGTGCAGCGGAAGAAGTGCTCTTCGGCTGAGGCGATTCTGCATTCGGCGCTGAGCAGATAGAGTTTTTGCATATCGTTTGGCACGCCGTCGGTGCCCCAAAAGACCGGCAAGGCTTGTTGGGGAGAACATTAAAGTATAACAAGGCCGCGGGTCACCAATAAAATTGCATTGATACACGGTCCAACCGGTAGTTATATGCTAATGCTTCACCCCTAACTACTTACAGTATCTTGTATTTCACTAGTTTTTCCGCATGCCCACGATAAATGCGGCAGTACTATCATACTACATGGTTCTCGCTCATATAAATATATGTACTGGAGCTAAGTCCAGACCTTCAAAATCACTGTACGGTAAACTCTGAAAACCAGCATCCTGTGGCAATGCATTTTGGTACTATCACACTTTGGAGGAAAATACTTCATTCGGATATTGCGTTGAATCCAATTTTGAGCCAGAAAAGTGATTCGAACCATGTATGTTTTCTTTCGCATCTGTTACGCATAATAATTGTGATTTCAGGAACATGAGCTTGTTGAAAGCGGACATAGAACTTCGCATCCAGTTTAGAGAGCAAATGAACTCCTGGGGCGCTTGACCAGTCGTGGGGGGTAGAAGATTCACTAGAGCCTCGATCCGCTAAGGATCATGGCGCACACCTTCACCAGAGATCACGCGTCCACACCACAATGCCTTCTTGAGATAGAGCGAACATTTCTTTGGATTCAGCTTTATGATCTTCTTTATGAAAATATCTAGAACTTGGTTCGACAGCTTTAGCATCTTTCTCATACCCCAGTGAATAGTCACTCCAGATCAGCAGACCCTTGTTAAAAATGTGCAGTGGTTTTAGATCTGGGTGAGCGTTGCATAACGGATAACGGTAGCTGTAGGGAAAAATAACAGACTAACCGCCAAATAAATTTATCCTCTATATTGAATTAGGACCTGCGACACCGAACACGTCCTATTGTGCACCGGTGGCAAGTTCTTTTTTTTTCATTCACTCATGCATGACACTAATTATGTGATAGTGGAGGCCCTGCTGCTACAGACGAAGAAGTCGTGCACAACTGTGACAGGAACCCCAGGTAAGCCATTAGCCCATGTGCCTCATATTCATTGCACATCCTACACCAATGACGAATAATTGATCCGATATATTGTATTGATAGGAATCGGGACGTCGATTTTATACGCCTATTTCCTTCATAGTTTCCGGAGGGGTAATCCAGACTGGACCATTGTCGCTTCATCCTATTCCCATCGCGGAAATGTCCAGCTATTCGTCCTGCAGGAATCTAACAAGAAGCGACTGGGACTTGTTGAGGCAATACAGCAAAATACGAGCATGCTGATGCAACACTGGTCAGGCATGGATCCGAATAATATGTCGAGCTGGAGAGAAAAGACGGACGAAAAGGTACTTTGGCTATGTGATGGACCACCGAAAGCAATGATTGTGTTTACGAGCCCGAACAAGCATTGGATAAAGATGTCGAGAAAGCATTTCTCCGACTACTACCTACCGCCATAGAAGCTTTTAAGCTACAACTAGCTGCTTCCGTGCTGGACTACCCTATTAGTGATGACGAAATGAAAGAGAGGTTCTAAAATCTGGGTGGAGTGGCTCGAAATTGCCTCCTGTTGACTCCTGAGGATATCCCGCTGGATACATGTCATTTATCGAAACGGATCAAGTACGTTACGACTCACAAGCATCCCCATAGGAACAAGCCTACGATCTGGTGCATCACGAACCAAATGGAGACGAGAGGGATGTGGATATGAAATTGTGTCTTATATTGTTAATGAAAATTTATCGGACCAGCTGTTGCAAGCTGTCAACCACGGCATGAATGAAGTCGCAAACTTGCACGATGAAATACTTAGAGGTTATTGTGAAAACCGATAAGTTTGTCTTGCATTATTTGCATGCAAATCGTTATTGTGGTGTTGACAAAAATAGTCTGGCTACGGTAATAAAACGGAGTGCAAAGTCGTATTAGAGATATCAAATCGGACTGCGGCAGAGAGTGCACCAGGACTCTCTAGAGCAGTCGAGATAACGGAGAGAAACGGTGATATGTACGCAGCAGAATTCCGGTGGCGAGCAATTGTGCTGCATTACGCGTACAGCGTGCCTTGTGACCAAGTCGGGTGGATTTTCGGTGTGTCAGGGCGTACCGTGAGCCGGTGGTATCTACAATTCAAGGCTTCTTTGCTTGGAGGACAACTCGCGGCGCCTTTAATCGCCTCAAGTTTCAACGTGCTCTCATCGGCTCAATATTGAAGCACTTGAACCCGTGGCCGCTTCCTAGATCAATAGTCGTGCTGGACAACGCCCGTATTCATATGTATGCCGAGTTCGAAACCGCTGTTCACTCATGTGGAGCTGTACTGTTGTTTTTACCGCCTTACTGCCCCCAATTTAATCCGATCGAAGTGTTATTTGGGCAGTTGAAGAGGTGGTTAGCTCGACATGCGAATTTGGCGTTTGGTCTGTACCCCGAAAGGGTATTAGAGGTTGCTATGCCAAGATGCACGAAGGACGAAGATGGTGGAGGTACAGGTCTGTTCAGACATTGCGGATACGATGAAGGTGGTTTAAACGAGGCTGTCTTCAAGCGAGAGCTAGATTTATTTCAGTAGGACCGCGGGGAGGCGGATGGGAGGAGCTTGGTGGGGTGGGTGGGAGACTTCGAGCGAAGCGAGATAAAAAAACCCAATATACCCGTGTATTTGCCTTTGATATGGCTGTTATGGCCCCCTTTACTCTTCTTCTATAATATGGTCTTCGTCGACCATATTTTCGGTCGGTTCAGCTGGGACGTCGAATGAGGAGAATACCCCTTCAGCTAGTAGGTTGTGATTCGGTAAGACAAGAATGGTTCGTAGCTCACGCACGTTAAACGAAAGCTGTAGATCTGACGAGCCATTTAGCTGTACAGTGATCGTTTGCAGGTTGCTCTCGGTTTTTGTAGGCGTTGGAAAAGGTCGCATTGAGTCAAGATGCTGCATCTGGCGAAAAGTTACATTATCCGGTACGGATGGGGCTGTACCTTCAGGCTGTCTGGTATGGGTGGTCTCCCAATAAGTACGGGCAATAGGTCCGACTTGGACGTCGCCACGCTCCAATAGATAGTTATCAATTGCACGGGCAGCGTCTTGGATTCTTGACCCTGTCGCCCTCCGTATTCCTGCAGCCTGAGTAGTTGTCTCTTTTGCAGCAAATACAAACAGCTTTACAACAAAGGGGCCTTTGTTTGTCCTGCACTTCTGGTGATGACCTCTTGCAATATCTATATAGTGCTTCCAGTTTCCAGGTGTTAGCGCAACCCACTCTGCCTGCTTGACCCCTAGACTTGGCTTCAAGTACATTGCTGTGTCGTCTCGCGTAGTTTTGACTTTGTATAGCCGCAGAGCAGGACTAGCAATCCTTTCAACTTTAATCTGTAGGTCTTCGAACAGCTCGTTATCTTCGTCAAATGTAAAGTTTGGCTCCTCGATGCTGACGTTTGTTCGACTGGTCTTGGTGATGCTTCCTATTTGAACAGATACACACACTAGAGTCATTGTTCAATTTGTTGTCGAATTTAGTTGTGCTAGACTTGGAATGCCGTCTAGAGATCGGATAAACCGACCGATTTGTTTCTAAATCTGGCGGCGAAGTGATTTATTAGTAAATCGGCCTATGTTTTCAATCTCATAAATAGCACTACAAGCGAGATCATTCATCAGTAATTTGCTGCAAGCCTAACTAAATAAACTATTAATAAGACGCTTGGGTAGACTATAAATCGGCGGATTTGTAATTCAATTAGACAAACTAATCGGTGTTTTCACAATAAAAAAATATTTATTAATTTAATATTCGTTTTCAAGCTACATTGCAATACAGGACTAATCAATAATATAGTACTTTGACCAAATATTTAAACAAAAAATTATTCCTAATTTGAATTTCGAATACCGGCATCTGACCTACTTCGAAGATGGATGTTCGAAGCCATTACGCATGCAAAGATAAATCATGCAGGTGGACCGAGGGGCATTGTGGGGCGGTGGGGGGGGGGGCAGCCCCCCCCCAACCCCGGTTGCACAGCAGCAAAATCAATTTGCTTGAAGTTGTATCTAGAGGTTTAAGAAAATACATTGGCCGGCATTTTAGCTCCATCGGTAAATCACAGTATAGATTGTAGTAAAAATGTTTGCTAAATTTAACGGAATTTACCGTATAAAATCACCGTATTATTTAAAAGCCCGGTGCTAAAATTTACTTGTGCTCAAAAGTATAAAAATCTGCATCACAAAGATACCCGGTATAACTTTATCAATTTGGTCTACTAAAAAATCGCTCTTAAAGATAACTTTCAAACTTACGACGACCAGATGCAACGCTAGCCTCTTCAGGAAGAAAATTGCGTTTTAGACTGGATCAGAACTAAAAGAAAAGGGACCTGAACCCAATACGCAATATTTAGAAGCCCTTACTCATTTAGTGACCCTCTCTTCAAAACGGATCGAATTTTTGAGGGCACTAAGGAATAGTAGCCCGGGTAGTATATGGTAAAATCCGTTTGGATGCAGGGTATGGTATTGCATATCCTCGCAATACCGGATCTCAAGCAATACAAATTTTCAACGAAAACACACACACCATCCATTTTTGGAGCGCTGCGCACCCAAAGACTACAGCTCATTTTCTCTCTCCGTCTCCAAACCAAATACTTATTTCGGTATCTCGCGTTGATATTCAGAATGCTAGCGTACTGTATGTTGCATTTCCTTTCCGTACCAGTTTTGGCAGCCCCAGCTAATTTCTTATCAATCGTTTTCCGAAGCTCGAAGTCCTAAGGGCATAGTGTTGCTATTGAGATGCTTGGCTGCTCTTCATCTATCACGTTTGGCTACGGATATCTATACTAGCAATCCGCTTCTACTACTATGTCAGTGATTGACGACAGTTTCATGTAGCGCCGGAGCACGATATGTATTGCGCTTCGTTTCTGGGAAGATCAAAATGAAAGATGATAAGCACAAAGCCTCTTGGACACGCGCCGTAATATGTTTGGAGCAACATGTGCAGACTTTGAAAGCGAACGAAGTCGTGGAAAGGACCCCCTCGTACGTGGCATCGTTAGATTAGATGTTCAGCTCTTGCGGTGCAGCACGCTTAGTCCAAGGAATAGCCGTAGCTGTTTTTGTAAGACCAGGAACCTTCACACGTAATAGTGCAATGGGTCTCTGTCATTTAATTATCTAAAATAAAGAATTGCCCCCGCCTGAATATACGAAACCACTCAAGCACCAGTTGCCGAAATTCAAGCGCAACATCGGGTCATTTGTAGCTGCGAATTGAAATTCGGAAGCGGTGCAGCTCATGACGTCGATGAAGTCTACCTCCTCCGTTATAGTCAATCACAGCATGAGCCCCAAGGAGCTTCTGCAACGCTATTCGCAACAGGGTTCTACTCCAAATCGTTGTTACAAGGCTTCAAAATATAATTTAAAAAATTGAAATAACGTTTTATTTTCCTGTGATTGTTGGCTCACGTTAAAATATAACTCACGGCAATTTTTCAGTACTTTATACATTTATCGTAAAAAATACTTCCTCCGTCCGAAAAAATAAGCAGGATGGGCGGGCAAAATTAATTTTAAGAACAGAAACCCTTTAAACGAGCAGCTGATTGGTTTTAATTGCTGTTTAGATTACGGCAATTGTTTTGGTCGACGTTTGAACACCTGGTCGCAAAGTTATCGTTATGCAAAGTTCGTGGTGAATATGTGATATTTGAAAATCTTTCGCCAGGATGTCAATTTTACACAAAATGTCATAGAAACCTGTAGAGATGTAGCGCGTGAGATTCTCTGTTGAGCGGTGCCGTGTAGAGTGCCTAAATATTTCTACGGTCTGGTTTGCAGCGGCCGGCAACAACAGCAGCATTTGTATGGGAGTACTTAAGTGGAATACGACAGTACTATCAAATGACTTGAATTTGTAAGCATGCCGCTTTTATTTTCGGACACGGTTTAAATAGATGCCCCGCTTATATTTTCGGACAGAGGAAGTACCACATATTTGTCATATATTAGCAGTACATGGAGCAAGGCTGGGTACACGATTGTAGAGAATTCATAGATGCACTAGATTAGTGCAGAAAATAATACTACACCTTTGTGCACTCAACCTCGTAGAAAACGGCAGTCAAACTCGTAACTTAAAAAGTGGCAAATAGGAAAATTACAGTAGGAGTCCCTAATCAGTATTCAATGTTGAAAAAACGGCAATCAACTTCATTGATTATTTACCATAGACCATAGGTATTCCTTCAGCAGCAGCGTTGACAGCTTTGCTACAGTGAAGCTCCATACGAGACACCAGAACTGATGTCATACACTTCATTTCCGCCTTAGCAGCCCTCTCCAGAACGCGCATCTGCCTTCCAGCGAGCGTTATCACGTCTCCATTCTCGTCCAGCTGACGGCTGCGATCGCAAATTTCCTCGCGGTTGATTGCTAAGTTCCTCTTGATGTTTGCCTTTAACACACTGAAACAACCCTCTATCGGATTGCACATGGGGGAGTACGGCCCGAGCCGTAGCAGCTCCATGTCTTCGGTAACGCGATCCTCCGTCTGTCGGTGGGCAGGAGCATTATCAAGAACGATGACAATCTTTTTTCCTTGATAGAAACTGCGGAACTCTTGCGACGCCTTGGCCGCCTTGTAAATCTCTTCGACGAAGGCAGCATTCTTCTCCATGCGAGTGCTGCCATGCTCCAATTGGTACGTCACCAGCCCAATGCTTGACGAAACAGCACATTGGATCTGAAGGTTGGCCCCTTTGGAGGGTGGAAGGCTGAGCACGGCCCTCTCTCCTCGCCTAGATCGTCCTCGCAAGCGCTTTAAATAGATGTTGTAGTTAGTTTCATCATAGTAAATGATGCAGTTACCTGCGTCTTGATGCTCCTTCAATTTCACGGCGAACACACGTCGTTTCTCAATGTTGATATCGCTATTACACGTTGTGGGCTCGACTCTCACTTGTTTTACGGTAAACAGCATGCCCTTCAGGTGCCGGCTAATCGTCGACGTGTCCACCTTAACGCCACAGTCCAGAAACAACATTGTCCTCATGGTGTCCAGCGTGTAGGTACAGTTATCATTCAGGTACTCCTCGAGGAGGACCTTAGCCTCAGGCGTCATCTTGACGTGCTTCGCGTCTCCCCGAGGGAGATTGTTCACGCGCCCACGCCGTACTATGTCGTAGGCAGTAGTCACAGGAATGCCGTTGAAATGAGCAACGGCTAGCCAGTCTTCTCGACCGGCACGATGGGCTTCAAGAACTTGCTGTTTCTCGATGAGGGTGTGCGGCGTGATTCGGGAAGGCATCTTGGAGACAAACGGTAAGTTAGCAAATGAACCAGATCTCCTTTCGTTCTGATCGAGCTGTACAAACCTCGGGCTTTGGCGCGAGTCGAGCAGAGCCTATCGTTTTGGCGCGAACCAGTCGCGCAAATCTTGTACGAGGTTGATTGCAGTTTTTTTAACATTGAATACTGATTAGGGACTCCTACTGTAATTTTCCTATTTGCCAATTTTTAAGTTACGAGTTTGACTGCCGTTTTCTACGAGGTTGAGTGCACAAAGGTGTGGCGTGTCAATATGCAAAAAAATCGTATCCAGACGAATTGCTTTTATCTTCACAGTCGATTGCTCACAAGTCGGCTGCTTTTCTAGGCAGTCAATGAGCTTCTCCTTTTTTATACGAATCGCTTTTATCTTCACAGTCGATTGCTCACAAGTCGGCTGCTTTTCTAGGCAGTCAATGAGCTTCTCCTTTTTTATGCGATTTGCCAGTCCAACGTTAGCTTGCCGATCCGGCTGAATTGGCATGATTTCTGTCCGAACAGTGATACGCTTACTTGTAAAGGGTGTTTCGCCCTTACTGCCTCAATCAGTGGTCTGAGTTTTTCAACCATATAAATTTTGCTCCACTGGCAGGATACCACGGACTCGTACGGATTCACAACCTCAAGGAGAGGTTTTGTCTGGCACGAAGCTGCTCCAAGACCTTCCTCACTGACCTCCGAAAGAAGACTCAAAAGCACCACAATTTCTCCATAGAAATCCGGCAAATCCTTGCAGAATTCAGCGTGCTGAAGGCCGACAATTGTGACTCGAAGCCTACGTTCAGGCCCAACATAACCGTCAAATTTCGCCACACGGCATAACCAGTCGAAGATACCTGTGCCTGTCAGACGTGCGATACAAAACTCTACTGACGTGAGGTACTTAAGTTGCGCAAGGGCTATCAGAGTGCGGTCGGAGAGACCGTTGATAGACTGATAATTGAGGCTCGGGTATTGGGAAGCGTCAACCATCTCGATCGATGTTAGAAGTGGACAGAGCATCGCCGCTGTCTCCCAGAGCTCGTCTCCGTATATAGCTGAGTTCACGTAGTGGCTTTCTGGTCTGTTGTTCCGGACGCAGTCGATTTTAATAAAAAAACTCGTTAGAGCAGGACATGCCTTGAATACGGCTCGAGCTTCGGTAGCCAAGACACCGTAGCCCATTGGAATAGTTCCATCTCGTATTATATCGTCAGAGGTCTGTTCACTGCAGTCACGTATATATCGATCGTATGTCCAGTTAAGGTTCGCAAAAAGCGACAGCGATGTCAAATTTGGCTTGATATAGTCGCCAAATACACTGAAAAACGGGTCAGCAAATGACACAACAAACCAGTGAAAGCTCCGCAAATTGGTACAGGTGGCATTGAAAGCTCTCCACGTGTGCAGTGAGATTGTCCACATCTCTGGACAATGCACGCATGATTTCGAACGCGCTTGTTTATATCCGTCAAGGTACTCAATTCTAGGACAGAACCTCGTCACACTCTCAATGTATCGAGTACTTGCAGCGTTAGAGTTCACCCCATTCCACGTAGGAAGTGTAAGTTGTCGTAGACCACCAGTCGAATACCATCTCTCCAAAGCACTGTAAAGCGTTGCCATGATCTTGTTGATATTTGCGCCGTGTGTGCTGTGAAACGTGTAGTACCTTACCGGCATAATCGGGTATTCCAACTGACGACAATACGTGGCTGCAGCCTCCAGTATTAGCAGAAAATGCTTACTCAGCAACGGGATTTTAGTTAGATCGAGCCTCTTCACTCCTGGTAGAAAGCGGAACAATGAGTTCCACTCGATTGCCACTTTCGCCAGTTTTCCAGGTTCCGCGTTCTTCCTAAACCATGAACGGATGACCTTCACGCGTATATTTCCCCAGTCGAATACGGAGATCGGTCACATCTACTCCGTGCATCTCAACGCGTCGGTACATTGTTTCTACGTCTACAATTGTCGCTTCATTCTCTAGTGCCAGACTCATCGTCGTAGCTCGAAAGACAGAAACCAGACTGCGAACCGAGCGCAAAGTGCGTTTGCATACCCGATCCACATTTTTCACACCGTCGAGATGCAATGATCGCCCTGCAGGTGCCAAGTTCTGAGAGATGCCACAGACTGCGAGCTCCAGCACATGCGCGAGCACAGACGGCGGCAGTGACGATAAATTTGACATTTCACCAGATCCAAATTGTGGACTGATTTACTGTTTGAGCCAATAAAAGGTTGTTATAAACTCACTTGAACGAATCAGATGCAGCTCTCCGCTAGGATTTAAATTGATTTTATATGTAATTCATTTAATGCTCGCATTCCAATTTAAACAAGAATGCACATAGTTTAAGTGGGAAGCAGCAAGAACATTTTTTGTCTATTGACTACCATTTCGCGTGTCAGTCACCTAGAAAAATTCAAGTACCTAATCTGCGATCATAGCCTCGCTTTCGTCTGCGCTAAAGACGCTGGTGTCGCTATCAGAATCACGTCCCGCTGTCACGCTACTGATGTCAACAAACAAATTGACGCTGCTTTTAGCTCGTCCCCAACCGAGACAAAGTCTGCTGATTCGAGAGAACGTGTGACCGCTGCGTCCAGCAATCGGCACTTGGATTGTCAGCGACGGATGATTTTCAGCAACAGTCCTTAACAGCGGCAATAGTTCATCGCGCATGTATTCCTCACACCAATCCTGTCTCACTTTGGAGTTGTACGGGTTGGTAAGAATCAAAACGGGGTTCAACGCCACGCCCAATTCTTCCTCACTTGTCTCTGCGAGTAGCTTAAGGAATGTTACAATTTCTCGGTAAAACTTGGCTCGTCTGTTACTCTCGTGGCCTCCAATACTGATGTCAATTGTGCGTTTCGATACACAGCTATCCGACCCCACGACGCATAGCAGATACTCAAAAAAGTTCTCAGTTAGACGAGCTGGAGCAAGAGTACAGTAGCGTAACCACTTCATCCCAGCAAGGGTTACGAGGGTACGTTCCGTCAACGTTTGGATAGGTCTCTTATTGAACAGCGGATGCATTGACGAGTCCACCATATCAATAATTTCCAGTCTAGGACAATTTCTAGCCACAGCTGTCCAGAACTCATCCCCATACACAGATGAGTCCACCTTTCGGTGTTGGATTTTCGAGTAATCGATCTTAATAATCAGCTTTTTTTTTCAGTGCGGGGCATCCTCGTAATGCCTCGATAGGATAATGACAAGAAGTACCGTAGTCTGGATGGGTATCCCACTCGTCCTCTCTCGTTGCAGAGCCAGGATAATGGCGGCGATAGCGCTCGTAGCTCCAGCGCATATTTGCGGTAAGTGACAGTGACGTCAGTTGGGGTTTCACGTGCTCCCCAAACACACGAAAGAATGGATCGCCGAAGGGTACGAGCGTCCAGTTGAAGGCTATCAGTGCTGTGCAAGAGGCGTTAAAATCCTGCCATGTTTTCAGCGAGATTGACCACATATCGGGGCATTCTTCTTGGCCATCCACTAGGGTTTGCTTTAAGCCGTCAATGTACTTGATTCCGGGGCAAAATTGGGTCACAGCCTCGATGTACTGTGTGCTGCTGTGTTCATTACCCTCGTCACATGTAGGCATATGAGTTGCTTTAAACCCCCACAAGTTTTCGCAGAGAACCACGTCTCTAAGGCTACAGTTAAAGCCATCAGTAAGTCTTGGATTTGGGGTTCTTTAACTTCGAAGAAACAGTCTTCTTTCCTCGGCATGAGCAGGAATTCCAGGCGTGGACAGTGTCTCGATGCAGCTCTGAGAATCAGGGCCCCCGAAAAAAAAATTGACGACACAGTAATTTCAATAAATAAGCAGACATTATTTATGTTGTCACCCTAAACTAGGCTCGTGCATAATTTATGGTGGCTGCATATTACATACGGTAATTTATGCGTACAGTTTCCTGAAGTTATCTGCAGCAGTCAATCGATCGTCACGAACCAGTCGTTTTGTTGCCGAATCGGCTGATCTCAGCAGACTCATTTTCTTTTCTCTCACTTCCCACGCCGACACTCCCGCTAACATGGTCTTCTCGTCTCGACGCAGTTTGCGCTCCACGTTCACGCCAGCACAAATTGCTGGGTTCTTCTTTCAACCGTGCCGCGACGAGTTTGATGAAGTCATCCTCGAGTACTACCGCTGTCGTTGCGGCACGGTTCGAAAGCAGGCTAGCCGCAATGGCTTTTCCAACCTGGTATCGCACGTTCGAAGCGAGCACCCAACCCATGAGAGCCTCATGCTCACCGCCACCTCGGCCGAGACGGGGTCTATTCTCAACTACGTGCGGCGATCCTCTCTCAATCTATTCAGCTGGATGGAGTGGATCCTAAAGAGCAATCTTCCGCTGTCATTCTGTGAGAATGAGGCGGCCAAAAGGTAAGTCATACGCATTTCTAAAGTTGCCAGTGAATTTCTAACTTCTGTTTCTATTTGCTTTCTATAGGTACTCTAATCTTGACTCAATTTGTGTCGAGACGCTCGTCTCTGGCATGAGTAGTGTGACGCGGGCCGTGGAGCGTGGCATCGCTGAAGAGATGCCTGACCTTTTTGGGCTAATCTTTGATGGGTGGTCTCATGCTTCAGATCATTACATTGCAGTGTACGCTCGCTACGAGGTGGACGGGGTCGTCAAGACTTCTCTTCTTTGTATGGCTCCACTGCTCAACGAGGAGGAGGAAGACCTCTCCGCCCGCGGCCACATGGAGTTTCTTGCCACTATGCTGCCTCGGGACTACGGCAAGCAGCTGGGCCAGTGCTGTTTCCTGGTGGGAGACAACTGCTCGGTTAACCGGCGGCTCGCAACGCTGATGGGTGTGCCGCTAATCGGCTGTGCCAGCCACCGCCTTAACCGAGCAGTGCAAGCTGACATGCAAGACTATGAGGACGAGCTGAATGCTGTCCAGAAGTTAATGATCAAGCTTCGTAACCTGAAGCAAAGTGCCAAGCTGAGTTAAGTTTGAACTGATTACTAGAAACGTTTCCAATTGGGTTTCTATTTTGAATGTAGAACTAAAACGCCGCTCCGTCCGGTTATCCGCCAAGATACTCGATGGAGCTCCACTTTCGCTATGGTGATGCGGTACTTAACACTGCTGGAGTTTATCGACAGCAATGACGACGACATCGCCGATTTGCTGCCGTCCCCTTCGTACAACCGCCGTTTACGTGCTCTGCTAGCAGACTTGAAGAAGGTCGAGTCCGTTGCAAAAGCTTTACAGGGAAACGAAGTATCACTACTTGATGCTCGAGTGTGGCTGGATGGCTTGATTTCCATCAAACCACACTACGCTCGGTACATTGGTACGTGCAGCATATTTTTTTCCTTTTCTAGTATCCATTGCTAATTTGTTTTGTATTCACTATGAACACTAGGCCCACGCGCTGAAATTGTTCACAGCCCTGACTTTGAGTCAGGGTGTGTACAAGTCTTAGGCGGCAATGCAGCCCGCCTCACGCGAGCTGAAAAAACATTCTTGACTCCGTTCAAGTCGACAGGTTCTCCTGCAGTGAGTGAAGACGAGGACGACGGCGAAAGTTCGTTCGTCCAGCTGCTTCAAAAGAGACGCCGACTTGCCGCGAAGGAGACCAAGTACAAGCTCTTGCATGCAATCCCTGCGACGTCCAACGTGGTGGAGCGCTTTTTTTAGCGTTGCTCGTACCACGTTTGGCAAAGAACGCCATGGACTGCAGCCCATTACTTTAGAAATGATTCTCTTCCTGCGCGAAAATGCTGGTTACTGGGACGCACAAACACTTGACACAGCAACTCGAGCGTAGATACCTGTTATTGATTCAATAAACCGTGGTTATTGCAGCAGTAACTCAATTATTTATTGGTCTTCTAGCTTAAGCATCATAACGTATTGCCAACATACAAGCTAGCTTCGCGATAATTTATCGTGAAGATGCTACTACGATAAATAACAATATCATTTTCGGACCCCCTGCTGAGAATTCCAGCGAGGTGTCGACTTACTAGAGGGATTTCTGACAGATCTAGTCTCTTGAGGCCAGACATGCAGCTGAACATGGCGTCTCAGTCAAGAGCCGCTTGATCTAGATCTCCTAGATATGGTTCGTGTGGATAGAAGTTCCTTGGGTCGAAGGGACCTTCACATGGCTCGTACGGACCCAAGCCGAGTCGAAAGTCGCGTATGATCGCTTCGTCTTCTCGAAATCCTTGTACAATCTCGTCGAACTCTTCGGGTTCGATGGTGTCCAGTAGCTCCAAATACGCTACGTTCCGGGAGATTTTCTTTATGTTCTCCAAAATTTGTGTGTTGCTTTGCACACCAGTGCCACATCTCTTAGACGATTGACCGACAACTTAGTCTTGAAGGGTGCCAAGTCCAGATTGAGCCCTTCGACGGCAAACAAGACGATGGTAGAAAGTATCGGCGGCGGGAGCGCCACCAGCGTCGAAGTTATCGCCGACCAGATTGTCAGGAATTGGTGGGGTTTTATCAGTGTTTAATGGACTTATTTTGGGCTGGGTTTAACTGTCAGAGGTTATACTCTGGAGCTAGAAATATACTGCAAAAACAATTAAGTACAGTACTTATGTATGTTAAAACGTTTTTTTTTTACTTTTTATCCCCTTGAACGCGACGGCCTATATTCGACACGATATCAGAAAAAGTTTATCCTGGACCATACACGATAAGGAATTTTGACTTGACGTTTGTATTGAGGTTTACAAACTTTAAATGAAATCGGGGACGGGGTGCCGGGTTATCTCACCAAATCTTTTCCCGCTCGAAGTGCGTCTTTCCATTTTCTAAAAATTGAGTCTAAGAGGTTTTAGTGTGGTGTGGACTACGTATGACAAATTCTTACAGTCAATAGCTCACACGCCACTCATTTCACTCATTAAAGAATTTGCGCCGAGTCCAAGAGATGTCAGGTTTTCGCGCCCGCTGGGCTGAGCTGAAGAAGGAAGGCTGGTCTTCGAAGAGGCCGGCTGGCCTCTCTGTTGACTTCACATACTTGAAGCCTGGTAAGACCAAGAAGGACACCCGTGGCGTCGATGTTTTCGTCGGAGAAGAGGAATTAATGCGCTACTTAGACCGCATTGATCTTGGTAAGACCTTGAATTATTTTGCATCGCATAATGACAGTCTAACGTGTTATATTGAAACAGAGAAAGCTGCCAAAGAAGCACAGCAGCCTACACTACCAGAAGCAGCCTCTGCTACGGCTGCTGAATGCGTTGAGCCTCAGGAAGACGTCGATGCCACGTCTAGCGGTATTGTGATGCTTGGTCTTAAATATACACGATATTCTGCCGGCTAATGATGTATAATACAAACGTGGTACTTACAGCAGTTACGTTACGCGAGGAGAGCAATACAGAAGGTGGTAATCAGCAAAATGAAGCCAGAAGAGACACGAATGATGTTGTTGCCCAAAAAACAACGCCAGTCAATGGTATGATGCTGTGTTTACCTGTATTATACCGTTTAGCGTGCGAGCTAACATGTATATTGCTGCTGTGTTGTAGATGGAGTTAATGGCGTCTCGCGCAGTGATAGTGATGGCAGCCAGCCTTCACCGACGTTGCGCTGCACATCGCCTCATCTCTCTCCAACCCCACGAGTCGAGTACCCCGACGTGTCAGCTCGTATGACTTATAGCCTCCAGTCTGACGATGAGCCAAGCTCGGAAGATGATCCCGAGATTCAACGCAATCTGGACCCGGCGTTTGACAAAGTTGATGAGACCGTACGACAAGAAGAGATTACGGGTCCTCGCCGGTCGGCAAGGATTGCTGCATTTGGTGATGGTGCGTTTTAGATCGTATGTACACGTTTGTGATACAGGATACTGATCGTAGATTGTATACCTATGCTGTAGCAGATATCAACATTACTGTAGACGCAGACGATCCTGAGGAGTACCAAGCCATGGTGTCCGATGCTGAAAACGATGACGGGTGTTCTGACGGCGCTGACAGTGCACTCGGAGATGAAACTGAAGGCGGAGACGAAGACGAGCTGGAAGAAGATGATGAAGATCCAGCAGAAGCATTGTTTGACGACGATCTTTTAACTGCGGTTGGTGGTATGGCTAGTATTACAAGCGGCACGATTAGCGCTGATATCCTGAAGGATATGGCAAGCAAAGGATGGTCTAATCCTGTATCATACAGTCCATTTCCATATCTCGACCAGCCTTATGAGCCTCGCACGGCGAATATGCAAGAGGATTACCCGCAGTTATACCGAGAACACTACGGACCTACACCGAGAAGTCTAGAAGCGGCCACGACGGTTTCTGGGGTGCTATTTTACTTCATGCAGCCTCGCTTGTGGTAAGACATCGCGGAGGCAAGCAACGAATACTTTGATGAAAAGATCGACGAACGGGTTGAAGGACAGTATACGAAGCAGGAACAAAGAGAGAAGAAGATTCCTGGATTCAAGAAGAGCACGCGCGATGCGATCAAGGCTGCATTACTCTCTACGCCACCTATCACTGCTCGAGAGCTGTGCGTATTCGTTGGGCTTCTATTTGCTCGAACAATTGCTCCCAACAAGGAAAAGCTGGAGAATCACTGGAAGACGACAGACGAAGGAGGAATTCCTCGTGGACGCTTCGAGATTTTCATGTCGCGGGATCGCTTCATGCACATCTCTCGAAATCTCCACTTCAGCAGCAACAACGACCCCCGCGCCGCAGCAGATCGTGCCTGGAAGCTGCGTCCTGTGGTCGACGCGCTCCAACAACAGTTCAAAGCGGGTTACATACCGCCTCCAGTGATGGCATTTGATGAGGCAATGTTGCCTTCAAGATCAACGTTCAACCGGATGAGAGTCTACATGAAGGATAAGCTCCATAAATGGGGGACCAAGCTCTTCATGTTGTGCTGCTCTACGTCAGCATACTGTCTCAGGTGAGTTGAGAGCGTGTCTCACGGCACGCTCCTTTTTTTTTTGTTGTAAAGGCCTCTTAAGCTGTAGGATACAAGTATGTAACAATGCAAATGTGTATGATACAGGTTTGAAGTCTACTGTGGTAAGCGGCAAACGGACAGGTCATTCTCTTCGAAGGACACCAACTGTGGACCAGCTGCCGTTATTCGCAACCTGAGGCAAGTTTTTGGAGCAAGAGGGACCATCGAAAAACGTCTAGTGGTCACTGACCGATTTTACACGTCACCGACACTCTCCATGCAGCTCCTAGCAATGGGGTTCTACAGTATAGGCACAGTGATGACCAACCGGCGTGGGTTTTGCAAAGAGATTATCGTGAAGAAGAAGAAGCGGCCTGCTGATGTACACCGCGGTACCTACGCTGTTGCCGAGTCAACATTAGTGCCGAGTATGAAAGCAGTGTGTTGGTTGGACAACCGTCCTGTGCATTTGCTGTGTGCGGGTGGAAGGACTGAGCAAGATCGCGTAGTTCGACGAGCGAAGTCTGGCAAGCAAGTCGAGGTGGCATGTCCAAGAGTGCTGAAACATTACCAAACTTTCATGGGCGGAGTTGATGTACACGATCAACTTCGCCTCCAAAGGTGAGTACATTTCTGCTGTATGTACAAGATAGTGTTGATGCTAACCCTGTATAATTCATGTTGTATCAGGTACTCTCTTCAATTGGCTCTAAAGTATAAGAAATACTACAAGTCGCTTTTTCTGGGCTTCATCGACCTGGCAACAGTCAATGCTTTTATTGTGTACTATCGACGGCGTGCTATTGATGGAAAACCCAAGCTCAGCCATGTCAAGTTCCTGAAGCAACTACATTTGGAGCTGACGCAGTTGCAGGAGATGGATTGGGATGCTCTCCGCGCGGTGGAGCGTACCCCGAAGAAGTCACGCGCTCCGCCATTGCAGCGAACCCACGTACCGGTGCAGGTGGATGAGTGGAGGGATGGAAACAACGAGAAAGGTCGAAAGCGACGTCAACGAGCATGCAAAGTATGCTCGGTGCTTAAGGGCTCCGACGAGTCGCGAGGGGGCGAGACTACATTCTACTGTAGCACCTGCAAGCTACACACAAGCTCAAAGCAGCCACTGGCGTCGCGTGTGTACCTGTGCAACAAGGTCAAGCATGTAAACAACGGTGAGTCCGTTTCGTGCTTCGAGATTTGGCACAAGCATTGGTGTAACGGCAGCCTGTTGCCGCTCTAAAATGGCAAAGAAATCACCCTTTTTCCACCGAGCCTCATTACTACCAATTATAGCAGTGAATGTAATGAGGGTGGTCAATTTTAAGTTAGGTTGTAAACTGAAATAATTAATGGAAGGCTGAGCTTGAGTTAAATAAACAAACTATAAGTATCCTTTAGAAAAGCAATGTCATCAGCCAACAGTTGGCCTACTACTTACCGTTCCACACGTGGCCAGGTGAGGTTTCTCCTCTTCACCGTCGCCAGCTTTGGGAGAGCCTTTAGCCTTGACGGCAGGACACTCAAAGTGCACAGACGTCCTCGGACTGTGATCGCCGTAATCACTAGCGAGCGCGTGCACCCTGTAGTCTAGCTCGCTGAGCGCTGGAGTGTGCTCTCCCATGCAGCCCGCAGGAGCATCATGAATGATCCCGGCCTCGTCCTCAATGCCCGAATCTAACTTCCGTTCAGCAAACCGCGGGTTCGGCCAGTTGACGGGAGAGATTGAGTGTGATGAGCTGCGGCGCTAGATCGCACGCTTGCTCACAGCCGCGTCACTCGATGGGTCGATCGTCCCCGAGGTCACCTTAGTAGCCTCCATAGGTATAGAACCTTTGCCATGAGGCTTAGTGCTCGTGGTTTGCGCCTTTCCGGCAGCAGCCTCGGAGCGTGTTTTCGCACCGCTCTACGCAATGCCACTGCTAAAGGCCTATGTGGAGACTGAGAAGAAGAGCACTCAGCCGCTGGCCAAGGCTCTAACTGTAAAGTGAGCCTCCGCCGCGCTCGTACAGCCAAGTCGATGTATTTCGACTTTACAATGAGAGTTTGTGACGTACACTCCCTCATTCTGATTGGTCGGTAAACCGAATCTAAGTGGGGGAGGATGAAACGGGGTACGTTGCCCCAACCGTACCGCTTGTTGTGTGACATGTCACGCTTCGGGATATCTGATACATGGTACCAGGATCGTCCGAGGCCAACCATTGGCTGATGACGTAGCTAGTCTATAGGTGACTTATAGTTTGTAAATTTAGCTCAAGCTTGGCCTGCATATAAATATATTCAGCTTACAATTTACCTTAAATTGGTCACTTCGCTCCCTTAAGCAAAAGGGGACCTGTGCGCTTCTGTTCACGGAGCGTTTGTAGACTCTCGGAAGCCAACTTTCTCTAGCGCAGGGCGCTGTGTGACCTCGTCACATTCCGTGTCTGTGAAATTAGTGCTCATTAGGCTTGAGAATATTATAGCAAAATGGGAGGCGTATGTGTGCATTTGGCTTACCTTTTGTACGGTCTGCTGGCTGGCCATCGGACAATTGATCTCTAGAAGGGTGGCACAGCCGCGTAGAACGGGCTGACTACGGTCGTTGGATCATTAAAATATGATGCGGTGATCAGACGACAGAAAAAAATCGAGGGTCTTGCGCATGCTAAGGCAACCAAAGCTGAATACGCCAAGCCCTTTTAGAAGCGCACGGCTTCGAAGTCTTCACTCCGGGAGAAAAATAATACTGGTTACTCCTATTGAAACTTCTTCGGCTCCTCGGGTGAAGAGGAAGAGGAGGGTGCTATCCATGCGCCTCGCGAGATCGCGAACGACATCGACCATCGGCAGGAATACTTCCAAGCTGCCCGGCGCATGCGTGAGGGTTTGGGGGTGGCACCTGTCAACCAGGGAGCTGCCATCAACGCATGAGTTTATTGGCCTACCGAGGAGATCTCTAAGGCTGACCTGGCTCTGGCGATTCTCGTCGCTCCACGTGGCCTTGTTGGGGGTCACACTTCTAAGAGCGTTTACGAACAAACCCTGGTCCACAAGGATCAGTTGTTCGTCGACAACTTGGAGGCGACTCGGTGCGTACTTCTCGCACCGCACCGAATTCCTTTAAAAGACTTCACGACTTATCGTAAGAAGCCCGAGAACCGGGGTGGTCTCTACCCGCTCTGTGGCTTACCCCTGGGTTCTATTCGAGAACTGTCCCAACTGGAACTCGTGTGATGACATGTTCTGGGCCTGCGTGGAGTCTCTCAAGTATCCATCCTCGGATCAACGGGAACTCCATGAAGATCAGCTGCTGTTCCGCATCCTGGACCAGCGTGATCTCGTGTCCGGTTTGCCTACTTGGCCAGCAAGCGCATGCTACCAAGCGATATTCTGAAGCGCGCGGCTTCTAGCGCTCATGATGAGCGCGGGTACGGAGTGGCGTCAACGTCCGTACCCCGTTCAGGCAAGAAGCCCTGGACTACTTACGAAGCTGCCACCGCTTCTGTTCCCAGATTCGTTAGTCTTCAGGCAGTCTATCAGGCGTCACTCAATCGGCTCCCACGAGTTCTCGTAGTGGCCATAACCTCTTCACTTTACGAAGATCTGTCGCTTACCACGACGCCGTTGCGCCTGGAGGATCCGCTCCACGTGGTAGTGGACCGCTTCGTTCCAGTCAAGAAGGAGTGAAGGTGCCCTCGTACAAGTGCGAGTGCTTGGCGCCCCCGGAATGCTACTCTCGTCCTCGTGCTTCTCCTGCGGGCCCGACGCAGAGCTCTGAGGCTGACCGCCTCCGTCAGCGCGTCCTTGTGCTTGCGATTGCACTTGGCCTTGGGGCTGCCACCCAGACCGGGAATCAGGGCATGCTAGCTCGCCTTGCCGGCCGCCTAGACCTGTTGGAGCGGAAGGCTCGAGCCTGCATCTGCAAGTGGACCACCGGGCCTCTTCGTCAGATCTTGACGAGGCCTTCCGTATGCGCCGACGTGTTGAGACTCTGTTGTCACGTCCGAACCCGCTTTCAGCGCACTCCCAGTCGTACGCGTATGGTGCGTACCCGATGTACTCGGCGTACGCGGCGTATGGCTCTGGGGACCGTTCGTACGGGGCACCTCCGCCGTACGGTCTCGACCGCAGCCTTGCTGTTCAGCCTGAGACTTGGTAGCCTGCTCTGGTGTCCTCGTCGGTGTCTGTGGGCGAACATCTCTTCGAGGAGATGGACCAAGGTGGATCTGCGAGTTAGCAACCTCCTGCGGATCATGGTACTGCTTTAGACGTCCAACGGAGAGCGTCGGGTGCGTCGTCATTACTTGGGCAGGTCGATGGTATACGACGCATCATGCCTGGCCAGGGCTGCGAACGGTCCAATAAATGGGTGTTTCAGCTTGTTGTTGCCGATAGTGGGAACGGTCCAATAAATCGGTGTTTCAGCTTGTTGTTGCCGATAGCGCTTAGCCGTAGATTCCTCGTGTCTAATAGCACTAATTCACGCATCTTAAAAACGGTTAAGTTTCTTCTTCCATGTTTGTCAGAGTACGCCTTTTGTCTGTCCTGGGCCGCTGCCATGGCATCGCGGACCCTGCTCATCACGCTAAGCGTGGTATCCGCTTAGCGTGGCCAGCAGCGAAAACGGCCTCACATCTGAATCCTGGGAAGAAAGAGCTTTCCGAGCCTCTCCCCCACTTAAGATAGCGGATGCAGTGTCTCCTCGAAGAGTGAGAGGCACACTGGGTGAGGAAGCTACTAAAGTAGAACGGCGTGAGCCCTGTGGACGTGTGCACCGCGTTGTTGAGCGCAAATGTAACAACCGGAAGCTGCGTCATCCACGTACGTGATACACACTGCGCAGAGTGTCCTCGAGCCCTCGATTGACGCGCTCTTTCTGTCCGTCTGTCTGCAGATGGTCAGCAGTGGACAACTGCAGACGAGTTCCTAGTAATTGAAACAGCGTTTTCCAGACCGAAGCCGTGAACCGCGGGTCTCGATCCGAGACAATTGACTGTGATAACGGAGCACGCCATCGACGAACAACCTTGCGATCGGCCCGCCTGTGACAGTGACGAGTACAGGAGCAAGATGTATCATCTTGGTTAGCCAACACACGAGCACCAAAATTCCGGTGTTGCCGTGTCCGTCAGCGGGAAGTCAATAGATAAAGTCAAGACCCATCGTCTTCCAACAGTCCGCCGGAACGGGCAGGCTCTGTAGTGGGCCCGAAGCGTGCCCTGCAGACCCGCAGACATGTTTCACATGTCTTCACGTATCGTGCGACGCATTTGTACATGTGGGTCCATTAGAAGACCTGAGCGACCGACAAGAAGGTCTTCTCGCGACCCAAGTGACCACTGGAGGGTGCGTCGTGCGCTTTCGCAAGGATGTCGAACTATAGATCCTCGTCGTTGTGTACGACCACCCGTGGATGTGTATTAGGATCCACCTGGTAATTGAGGAGACCATCCTTCAACTCATATCGGTGGAGCCGGGAACGCTGTCGCGACGAAAGCCAGTCAAACTTCACGTTCGTTGCTGCTGCTAGGAACTTGACGATAGGCGCGACAGCCTCATCGTCCCGATACGCCACGCGTATCCGATCAAATACATCGGTTGTCACCCGGGTGAAGTGGGCCAACCCGTAGTCTGGACGCCGAGAGAGGGCTTCCGCAAGCACGAGCTTGCCCGGCTTGTATTCAAAGCGTAAATAGTACTCCGCGAAGAAGGCCAGCCACCTCGCCATCGGTTGATAAAGGTAGGGCAAATTTGTCGCCGTCCTCAAGAATGCGTGGTCTGTGTAGACCACGAAGGGCCGTGAGCTCAGAAGGTGAACCTGAAACTTCACAAGGGCATACTATATTTCCATGAGCTCCTTGTCGTGGATAGGGTAGTTCCATTCGGCGGCATCGAGCTGCCTGGATTGGAACGAGATGAGTCGTTCGTGTCCAGCTATGTCGGCCTGCAGCAATGCACTACCGATGGCATAGTCGGAGGCATCACAAACGACGCTGAACGTCCTCGTCTCGTCCGGCAGGGACAGGACATAGTGTTCTTGGAGGCTGGGCTTGACGCCGTCAAAGGCATCCTGGCGCTCTTGCTCCCAGTGCCAGTAGGCGTCCTTATGAAGGTGGCCCGACAAGGGCTTAATGAGGTCCATGTACCCTGCGCTGTACTTGTGAAGGTAGTTGAGCAAACCCACCCACTTTCGAAGATCCGTCTGGGATCGGAGCGTTGGCCATGCTGCAATGGCATGGACCTTGTCTGGGTCAGCCCGACCGTCCACGTTGTTGATGAAGCAGCCAAGAACCTTGATCTCTCGTGATGCGAAGATGCACTTGTTAATGTTGGTAAAGCGCTTGTTAGCTCGGACCAGGTCTAACCCTCGGCGGAGGTGGCTTAAATGCACCTCCATGTCCGTTTTGCCTCCCTCGACACGGCTATAGACGCAGATGTCGTCAGAGTACGCTTGTACGAAGGCACGTAGTGGCCTGAACAGCTGCGTCACCAGACGGTTGAATGTCGCCGGGGCGTTCGATAAACCCTTTGGTATGCCGAGCTACTCCCAAAGCATGCCGCTTGGAGTGCTCACCGTGTTAAGCGGGATGTCGCCTCGACGGGTAAACAGGTCTGGCTATCGAAGATGTGATAACACTGTTCCGCTGGCCTTGTCGGAGGAGCCCGGGCTCTGGAGTCCGAGCCGCGTGAAGCGACGTCAATCTGAACGAAGTTCAGATCCGACTTTCGGCGGCATCATTATCGACGTCGACGGCGACCGTGACGCGGAAAGTTTGTGACCCACGTCTGAGGATGTCATGGTCTCGACATCCGAGACACTCGAGGCCTTGTGTAGTACTATGTTACACACCCAGGAAGCGAATCCAACATTTTCCTCTTCAGTTAAGGTCTGTGCGATCGTGTGTGGAACTCGGATACCCACCTTGTACACGATATTACCAGCGTTCGGGACAGCTGCAGCTGTCTATGGAGCTATGTTGCCCGCCTGTAGACAAACGTTACCCACTGGGTCAGCACTGCCTAGTTCCGCCACTATTGAAGCGTCCTCGAAGTCGTCATATACGTCGCCGGCTCCCAAGCATCCGTACGATGCTTCGGTACCTTGGCAGCCCTTACGGGTGCCCCGGGTCCTGACAGAAGTGGGAACATGACTCACCAACTCTATGTCTGACTTCGCATGGCAGCTGGCACTGATTGCCTTGCCTCGCCAGTCGATCCAAGGCTCGTCTTTCGCGAGCCAGGGCATGGCCTGGACCCTATTGTAGGGATCAATGTCGAACACAGTAATCTGATCAAGGCTGTTAAAGTCTTCAAGCTTGACGGCCAGATCCACTTGGACGTTGGGGACAGTGACGACCTTCCCGTCGGCCAGTCACACTGACACCGTCCCGTTGCCCTTGCTTTCTGTCAAAGCATCGGACAGCTTGTTGCTATTACGAGCCGCCGTCCGGCGTCGTGTGAAATTCTTCGACGCCCCAGAATCGATCAATATGCTAAAGGGGTGATCGCATCCCTGTCCAAATCCGTGTACTACGAGAAGCCCGCGGCTACGCTTCGCCGATTCGAAAGTGTTAAGACTTTTAGGGGCTACGTCCCCGTGGTGCTCGCCACCCGCACACCCCTCACGAAGACTTAGATCTTCCTCAGTAGTGCGCCCCGCCCCTATATGTCTTTGGCGTTCGCCTGTTCCCGGGGTCCTGTCGTTTGCCACCTACCCATTAGGACATGCTTGGGGAACGTACGCCTGCGGTGTCTTTCCGCGGGGAAGTCACGTTTGAAGTGGCCCAGCTTCCCGCAGACAAGCAGCGAGGGTCGCGCTGCTTGGCGGATCCGTGTTCCATGGAAACTGGTCCGGTGGGGTTTGCTCGACCGGGATTCGACCCAGAATTTCCTGGTCCCGCTGAGGTCGGCGTACGCGCCTAGCAATGGCTGTACTTTTCTTGAACGGCTACTTGAATCGCCTCTTCGAGCGTGCTTGACTGCACCCGGAACAGATGAGTGCGCGTTGGCCCTCTCGAAGGCCGTGAACACAGTCACCTTGATGCGTTCGCTGAGTGGCCTTTCCACTTTAGACGCAGTAAGCTCCCGTATCGCCTAGGCGTACTCGTGCAGCTCGCACCTTCCTTGCTTGCATGATAGGAAGCGGAACGCTGCCAGTACTCGTAGTTCGCCGGAGGAATGAGGCTCGGAGCTGCTCGCAGAGCTGAACCCAGGATGTGAAACATCCCGGCGATGTCGCCTCCCGCGTGTGTACCCAGTTCTTAGCACGACCGCTAAGATTGGAGAGCGCAAAAGCAGCACGGAGTTGCTCGGTCTAGATCAGAGCCGGGTCCATCGTGAGCTTTACCTCTCGAATCCAGAAGTGAAGATTCTCACCTGCCTTCCCTTCATACAGCTTAACCTTCGGCCGTATTGGCTTCGGGTGTGGCGGATTTGTTTCTGCCGCCGGAGCCTGCAAGTGTCCCGCACATGTGCGATGAGCCGTTGCTCGTAAGCGTCAAACGCATTAACACGCTCGAGCTGCTCAGCCGGTGTTGACACCACTAGGCCCTGCAGGTCCTCCGTCCCGAACATGTCAGCCATCTTCCGAACCGACTCGAGCTGTGAGTCGTTCCGATGGGAGAAGTCGTTTCTATCTATGGCGACAAGTTTCAGAGAGGTTCAGCAAGTCTACCCGCGCTGCCGTGGATTGACTATAAGTGCTACCAAGTGTGCCGGGGTCACACAGCACCTTGCGCTAGAGGAAATCGGCTTTCGAGAGCTTACAAACTCCCAGTGAACGGCGGTTCACAGGCCCCCCTTTTGCCTCAGGGAGCGAAGTGATCAATTTAAGGTAAGTTGTAAGCTGAATATATTTATAGGTAAGCTAAGCCTGAATTACATTTACAAACTAAACGTCACGTACAGAAAAACAGTGTCGTCATGGCTTCGGGCGAACCTGGTACCCTGTACTAGATATTCCGAAGGTAAACGTGTCACACTTCATGTAACTAGGGGTACACTTGAGGATACGTACCCCGTTACACTGAGCGATGTTTACACATGCTTGGTCCTGGGTTTAAATCCGCGTTAGTCCGGACTGGTTACAATTTTGGTCCATACATATTTTGTGTTGCCGACTTCGACTGCATCAAGAACACATTCGAAACATATGAGTTCTCGATACAGTCGAAGAATGATACAAACAATTTCAGGACTGGTGGTTGCTGGTTACTGACATAAAATTAACTACACGTTTTTCACGACCACTTCGTAGACGTAGGCTACAAGTACTCATGTACACTTTCTTTCTCAAAATTTCGTATCAAGTTGCCATTTGAGCATTATCAAGTTTACGTCATAGTAATATTTGGCACGGAGGTCGGTGGACGTGAGTTATATTATGTACTAGAGGATATCGGGTATCTCAAAACTCATTTAGGAGAGGTTTTACTGTACTGCATAGGTGACATTCAAAGGGTCCAGTGACATCTCTGGACAACGAATGCGCTTTTTATACACTTCAAGATACTGACAGAACCTTTGCCAATGGAGCTGTTCCAAAAAAAGCACAGCGCTATCGTTATGTGTAAGGGAAGTGGTCAATTCGAGACCGGTTTGCAGGTGCAATTTTCGAAAAGGCACTGCTTAGGACTCGAGCCTTGTAAGTCATAAGTTTTGACAGCTCTGAAAACCTCCGGGATCCCTCCTTTTTTTAGGTGGTGATTAGCACATAATATGACAGTGTTGGTCGCTGTATTGTTACTTAAAGAAACCACTGGAATTGTGGCGAAGGTTCAATTAAAGGCCGGAATTAGACTTGTCTTGAGTATGTTCATTGGTACACCAGAATCAGGGGTAGGTCTACTAGAACGGTGCATATCGGTCGTACCTAAGGTATTATCATATGCTACTAGGTTTGAGAGGTGATGCCATTTTAGAAAGGACTGCATTTCCAGAAGCACGCAGACACAGACAGCGCTCGAAATGTCGAGCGGGGCGCCGGCTCTGCTTGAGCCCCCAGAGCTCCGCTGCCACCCAAAAAACCTCGAACGGCTGCTCATGCGTCATGGCAAGCGACGCCCACCTTTTGCTGAAGCCAAGACCTTCTGAGTGATGTGGAACTGCCCGGCAGGGTCGGGGGGGGATACCGCAGACGCACAGATTCAACCAATTGGTACGGCAATCGTTTAGTTCCACATACTTATGAGGTCGTATTGACAGCTGCTGTGTCTAAACTACTGTAGAATGTACAATATCACTACCAATTTCAACGCTTGGCGACATCGAGGTCGTATTCTTGCAAGGCTTAGACCCTGAACTACTCGTGTTCGCGTGTTTGCGACCTTTAGCTCCCGATCTGGCGGTCGACGCTTCTATTTCCTGTAATCCCTCATGTGTCAAGAGACGTCCGCCGACGGAAACGCACTTGCGCTTCTGGCCGCGGTCTTTACTCGGGCAAGTTGGCATTGTGAGGATCTCGTCTTCGACAAGCGCCATCATATGCAGCCATGTGGCAAGCAGGATGTGGCAAGGCGTGTGAAATTGTTCATACGGGCGCCCATCTTAACATCATTGTTCAAACGGGCACCCATCTTAACATCATTGTTCAAACGGGCCCCATCTTACCTAAGACAAGGGAACAGTCCACAAGTTTTGAACCCTGCCTTAACATTTCGAGAGTGATCGCTCTCCTGCCAGCAGTTTGGATTTCGCGCCAAATCTGTATAAATTTCTGTGAGTTTCGTACTTAGTTGTATATCTACAAATGGCATGATGGAAATCGTAATACAGCATATGCATTGGCTAATAGCACACCGGCCTCGAATAGATCAACCGACCTCAAATTGGAAGTTTCCCTTAACGAAAAACTTTGAAGTTGTGCCATTCGCGTCAGTTCGAAAATCAGCACCAAACAGAAATGTGTTCCATATCCACGCATTAAAAACGACTTTACAATTTCATGCTAGAGCCCGACACTTCGTGGCTAATTGCTACAGATGGGTCGCGAAGATCTCGATAGAAAGGGGTACTAATACCGAGTAAGGGCTTCTATAAGGCCCGACTAGAGGCCTTTGTCGCGGCCCCTCGGGCAGGCTGAGACAAAATGGAAACTGATTTGTGGTGGCACCTGTGTGGTCCACATTTGTGCGAACGCAAATTACAGGAACGTGAAATACGTCTCAGCCACATACTGAGTTTGGATTGGATTTGCGTGCGTCGTATTTCTTGCATTTGTGTCAATTTGGGGCACTTCCAATGTACCGCGTGCATGCAGCGTACCAAACAGTCCACCTCATTCAACGTATGAACTGTAAGCTGACGAAGGCGTCCAGTAAAATACTGTGCCATTTCTCCATGGCACGGTACATGTAGTGCGCTGCAATGATCTGGTGTGTCGTCTCTATATTTTTAGAATCGCACTTTTTCTTTTCCTTTTTATGTTTTTTTTTTCGCAGTTGCATGCATCGCACTGAGTAGGCCTGCCAACTTTGGCCTCCGACTCACAACTCAGCGAAATGCTGATGGATCCGTTGAGCTGGTTTCCAACTCATCCGAACTCACGATAAAACCCTCTTCAAACAGATCACAGTTTTAATGTTCGTTCACTAGCTCGTCGAGTCTCCATGCCACTGGCGAGTCGCCGCCGCGTACAACCATGTCAACCTGGGTGCGCTCGGACACAATACAATCCGAATCTCGCTGAGCTACGCTGACTCAGCGTTGCCGCCACTGCTCGTTCAAGCTCGCATGAATACTGATGCTGAAACTGGCCAGGATGCATAACACGTTCTTGTAGGGAGTGACGACCGTTGGAGAGATGGCAATCGTCATCTTCTCGGCTGCTACCAGCTGAAGTTAAGCGCATCCTTGATGCACTTCACTGCACTAAATCCAGGTCCGTCTTTACTATTGACATGAGAGCTACCAGCACCACGATTAACCGCCTCGAAACGTGGCGACCATCACTGAAGACATAGAGGGGGATAGCGGAAGTTCAATTCGTGTCACAGACCTATAGAATTGTTTGAGATGAAGAAGTGATGGTTTGGGCTGCTTTCCGAAGGGTTGATGTGAGCTGTATAGTAGTTTGAGTGGTCGATCTGTCTGAGGAGCCTCCTCTCAGGGATAATAGATCCAGAAACTGTGTGGCACGATCACAATTTGTGATTCACAAGTATCAGCATAAGCTGGATGTCAGCTAACCTGCGTAAATCGGTAGGTTTTAAAAAGGCAGGTGTACCAATAGTTTATGAAAGTATTCGTAGCTACCTTAAGACGAACTTGACTTACTTTCTTTGGGGATACTCGTATCTTTTTTCACTGTTTCCACTCGGGGCATACAAACTTGTCGTGAATGAAGAGAAGATTTGCCTTAGCGTGCGCGTTGGCCAGTTCCGCCTTCTCCAGCCGATGTTTTATATCATGTGCTCAGCTCTGCAAACAGCTCCGAGCCGCGTTCCTCCCGGCGAACTACGAGTACCTGCAGCGTTCGCGATTTCTATCATGCAAGCAAGGAAGACGCAAACTGCACACGGGCATCCCAGAGATATGGGACCTCACAACGTCCCTAGCGGGAAACCCACTAAGCGAACACGTCAAAATGACGGTGCTCATGGACGGTCTTCGAGTGGGCCCGGCGCGCACTCAGCTGTTCCGGGTACAGCCAAGCACTCTCGGAGAGCCGATTCAAGTGGCTCTTCAAAAGGAATACAGTCATCGCCAGGCGCGCACGCCGGCCTTAGCAGGGCCTAAGAATTCTATGTCGAATCCCGGTTGAGCAATCCCCAACAGACCAGTTTCCATGGAACTCGGGTTAGCCGAGCAGCGCGACATTTGATGCTTCGGCTGCGGGAAGCTGGGCCACTTCAAACGTGACTCCCCCGCGGAGAGACACCACAGGCGGACTTTCCCCAAGCCCGTCTTCAGGGGAGCTGGCAAAAGCCAGGATCCTGGGGACAGGCAAACGCCGGAGACCAGTAGGCGCGGGGTGCCTTACTGGGGGGGATAAGTCTTCGCGAAGGGTGCGCGGGTGGCGAGCACCACGAGGGTTTAGCCCCTAAAAGTCTTCACACTCTTAAATCGGCGAAGAGTAACGGCAGGCTGCTCGTAGTACACAAATGTGTGCGGGGATACGATAACCTGTTTAGAATTTTGATCGATTCTGAGGCGTCGAAGAATTTCGCACGCCGCCGGACGGCGGCTCGTAATAGCAACAAGTTGCCCGATGCTTTGAGGGAAAGCAAGGTCAACGGGACGGTGTCAGTGCAGCTGGCCGAGGGAAGGTCGTCACTGTCCCCAACGTCCAAGTGGATCAGGCCGTCAAGTTTGAGGATTTTGACAGTCTAGAACAGTTTACTGTTCTCAACATTGATCCCTACGATATGATCCTGGGCATGCCACGGCTCGAGAAGGACAATTGCTGGATCGAATTGGCGAGGTAATGCAATCGGTGCCAGCCGCCCTGCAAAGTTTGACAGAGCGTTGGTGAGTCATGTTCCTACCTCTGTCAGGACACGGGGTGCCTTCAAGAGCTGCCAGGGTACCGAAGCATCCAGCGGATGCTTGAGGGTCGTCGACGTATGTGACGACTCCGAGGACGCTTCGATGGTGGCGGCGCTAGGAGGCGCTGACCCAGTGGGTAACGTAGGTCCACAAGCGGGTGGCAAAGTGCCGCAAACAGCTACAGCTGTCACGAACGCTGGCAATAGCGTGTACGAGGTGACAAACAAAGCTCCACACATGATCCTCCAGATCTTAACAGAAGCGGAAGACGTCGGATACGCTTACTGTGTGGGTAACCCAGTACCAAACAAGGTCGCCTAGACCATAACCGAAGGCGGCGACGCGGGTTGTGCTTCCTGTGTGGGTAACATAGTATATCACGGGGCCTCGAGTGCCTCGGATGTCGGCGCTACGGCATCCCCAGACGTGAGTAGCAAAGTTCCAAGTCACGGGCGCCGTCGACGACGACGACGACGTCGCTTCAAGCGACTCGAAGGCCGGGGCCCTGGCTCCTACTACACGGCCTTTTTACGAGTGTTATCACATCTTCGATGGCGAGACCGGTGTACATCTGGTGTCCAAATGGAACCGCTGTCAGAGGTAGCAGAGATACTGAATCTCGAGGAATTGACAGTCGGGTCTTTCCAGGCCAGCCTCAAGGCTGGAAAGGTTGCTGAGGGTGGTGCTCATAAGACCTGAAGCCACTCGGGAGGAGCTGAACTCCTTCTCTGTATTGGACGAGGACGCCCTGTAGGAGCTGAATAAGCAACGTCAGACGCGCCTGGGCATTGAGATCCTTATGAGCCCCAATGATCCGGTAAAGGCTTTGGCGACGGAGTATGTGCATGTGATGACCAAACCCCCACCGACCCAGCCCCTACCGGAGCGAGGCGTACAGCGTGAGACCGATCTCGGTCCTGGCACAAAGCACTGTGTCAGGAGACAATGCCCTCTTCCACGCGAACAGTGCGTGGTCATCGATGTCTTCTTCGCTTCGAAAGCGAGCGCAGGGATGATGCGGGAGTCAAAGTCCCTGTACTCGACGTCAACCGTCTGCGGCCGGAAGCCGAACGGGAAGTGGTGTCTAGGTCACGCTTGTAACAAGCTGAACAACGCGACGGTACCGGAGCAGACACCAATTTCACAAATGATATGTTGTTGAACAACATGGTCGGAAGCGTACTGTACATTGCGCTGGATTTGGTAGGCGGATACTACCAGATCCTAGCGACATCCCGCTTAACACGGTGAGCACTCCAAGCGGCATGCTTTGGGAGTAGCTCGGCATACCAAAGGGTTTATCGAACGCCCCGGCGACATTCAACCGTCTGGTGACGTAGCTGTTCAGGCCACTACGTGCCTTCGTACAAGCGTACTTCGACGACATCTTCGTCTATAGCCGTGTCGAGGGAGGCAAAACGAACATGGAGGTGCATTTAAGCCACCTCCGCCGAGTGTTAGACCTAGTCCGAGCTAACAAGCGCTTTACCAACATTAACAAGTGCATCTTCGCATCACGAGAGATCAAGGTTCTTGGCTGCTTCATCAACAACGTGGACGGTCGGGCTGACCCAGACAAGGTCCATGCCATTGCAGCATGGCCAACGCTCCGATCCCAGACGGATCTTCGAAAGTGGGTGGGTTTGCTCAACTACCTTCACAAGTACAGCGCAGGGTACATGGACCTCATTAAGCCCTTGTCGGGCCACCTTCATAAGGACGCCTACTGGCACTGGGAGCAAGAGCGCCAGGATGCCTTTGACGGCGTCAAGCCCAGCCTCCAAGAACACTATGTCCTGTCCCTGCCGGACGAGACGAGGACGTTTAGCGTCGTTTGTGATGCCTCCGACTATGCCATCGGTGGTGCATTGCTGCAGGCCGACATAGCTGGACACGAACGACTCATCTCGTTCCAATCCAGGCAGCTCGATGCCGCCGAATGGAACTACCCTATCCACGACAAGGAGCTCATGGAAATATAGTATGCCCTTGTGAAGTTTCAGGTTCACCTTCTGAGCTCACGGCCCTTCGTGGTCTACACAGACCACGCATTCTTGAGGACGGCGACAAAATCGCCCTACCTTTACCAACCGATGGCGAGGTGGCTGGCCCTCTTCGCGGAGTACTATTTACGCTTTGAATACAAGCCGGGCAAGCTCGTGCTTGCGGAAGCCCTCTCTCGGCGTCCAGACTACGGGTTGGCCCACTTCACCCGGGTGACACCGATGTATTTGATCGGATACGCGTGGCGTATCGGGACGATGAGGCTGTCGCGCCTATCGTCAAGTTCTTAGCAGCAGCAACGAACGTGAAGTTTGACTGGCTTTCGTCGCGACAGCGTTCCCGGCTCCACCGATATGAGTTGAAGGATGGTCTCCTCAATTACCAGGTGGATCCTAATACACATCCACGGGTGGTCGTACACGACGACGAGGATCTATAGTTCGACATCCTTGCGAAAGCGCACGACGCACCCTCCAGTGGTCACTTGGGTCGCGAGAAGACCTTCTTGTCGGTCGCTCAGGTCTTCTGATGGACCCACATGTACAAGTGGGTCACCCGATACGTGAACGACATACGAAACATGTCAGCGGGTTAAGCCCGCAAGACACGCTTCGGCTTCGCTGCAAAGCCTGCTCGTTCCAGCGGACTGTTGGAAGTCGAATGGTCTTGACTTCATTTTTGTGCTTCCCGCTGACGGACACGGCAACACCGGAATTTTGGTGTTCGTGTGTCGGCTGAGCAAGATGGTACGTCTTGCTCCGGTTCCCGTCACTGTTACGGGCGAACAAACAGCAAGGTTGCTCGTCGATGGCGTGTTCCGCTATCACGGTCTCTCGATGACGGTTGGCTTGGACCGAGACTTGCGGTTCACGGCTGCGCTCTGGAAAACACTGTTTCATTTACTGAGAGCTCGTCTGCAGTTGTCCACTGCTGACCATCTGCAGGCAGACGGACAGAAAGAGCGCGTCAATCGAGGGCTCGAGGACACTCTGCGCAGTGTGTATCACGTACGTGAATGACGCGCTTCCGGTTGTTACATTTGCGCTCAACAACGCGGTGCACGCGTCCACGTGGTTTACACCGCTCCACTTGAGCGGCTTTTCTCATCCCAAAGTGCCTTTCACTCTTCAATGAGACACGACATCCTCTATCTCAAAGTAGGAGAGATGCTCGGAAAGCTCTTTCCTCCCAGGACTCAGATGTGAGACCGTTTTTTCGAAACAAGTGGAATCCTTACTGGGTTTAAGGTGGGCGAATTTGTGTTATTTGAGACGAGGAGCTTACAGACAGCTCTGGCGGCAGCAGCAAGCTGAAGATCCGCTTCATCGGACCGCTCGCGGTCCTGGCCATTCCCGGTGCGTCATGCACCATCGCCCTGCTTTAGTCAATGACGACGCACACGACGTTCTACGTTGGACGTTGGACGTCTTAAGCGGTACCATGATCCGCAGGGGGTTGCTGACTCGCCTATCCAGCTTGGACCATCTCCTCGATCAGAGGGCTGACCGCCTACACCGACGGGGACACTAGAGCTGGCACCCAAGTCTTAGACGGAGCAGCAAGACTGCAGTCGAGACCGTACGCCGGAGGGGTCCCGAACGGACGGGCCCCAGAGCTATACGTTGAGTCCGTCGGGTACACACCATATGCGTACGCCTGGGAGTGCGCAGAAGACGGCCCCGGACGTGGAAGCAGAGCATCAACACGTCGGAACATACTTAAGGCCTCGTCGTTTATTACCTCAGTTGCAACTATACCACAATGCTTAGTGGAAACCTCACCAGACTATTTTGATGCGCTCTTTATTTCAGAAGTATCCATTGTTGCTCCAGAGCCGTTAATTTTACTCTTGAAAGCTGATTAAAATCACTTCAAGGCTAGCTTATAAAAAAAGCCGTAATTGCAATTACCGCTAGACGAATTGACGAACGCTTCTTTTTGCATTACTCTTAAACGCGGTACCATGATTCCAAAACACAACTACTGTAGCGTTGTCGAACGAAACGCATTGCGTTTTGCGCTTTCTCATTAGCTGCCGAACCGAGTGAAGGAGGCTCGGACTGGCTAAAAATCCACCTGCTGCCCGAGACGGCTCTTTGTGCATCCCTGCGGGCCCGATTGGCCCGCCTTAGATCCAGCTTACCAACTATGTTACGCGTTCATAGATGGTTATAGACGTAAGCTAGGAATCCAATCTAATGCACACACGAAATTCCTATTAGCTACTTAGTCTTCAGCTCTCTCGTCACTAACGCTCCCTTTTCCTGCCAAAGGGAGACTGAGCTAACCAAATGTAAATACAACGTGAAAAAAAACCATTGACCTACACTTACGGGACACTTGCCGGTTCTCTCCAGTGGGAGGCTGCTCCAATGCTGCTTCAACTTACAAAGCATACTGAATTCACAACAAAAGTGCTGCTTCAACTTACAAAGCATACTGAATTCACAACAAACTAACCACGCGAGTAGAGCAGCGGGCTCGTGGCTAGCGAAACAAAGACCCAACACAGTAAGTATATATAGCGTGCTACCACCCCCGCCGCGAAGCGGTGGCGCCCGGCTAGTAAATAATTCAAGAGTAGGAAGAACCGTTCTAAGACCAAGAAAACCAACACCGAACTTTTTTCGAAAAATGGCTCATCTCACATTTCAAAACGCCATATCAGCAAGCCACACATGCATGTCTTGTAGCACCTAGCGCTCTCGAGCTGCGAATACTAAACACGTTGCACTTAAAATAGAGCGCAGTACTCTCCTTACAAACTATAAGTCATTTTTCCTACATGTATTTGCCGATTCTAGGACAAGCAACGTCGTGCTTAACGAGTTTATAACCTTTTTTCTGAAACAAAAGTGATGGTCTATCATACATTCGTGCAGCACCATGCACCAAAGTACACAATCGCATTTGAAAAGCGAATTACTACGGAGATAACAGCTACGTTTAGGTAGACTGCTAGCAGCCGAGATTCCGATACCGGAAGCAGGTAACTGAACCCGGATAGGTAACGAACATTGGAATAGTATCACCAATACCGATACCTGAATGTAGACTCCGTGTTAGTCCATTTTCCCTGGCTATTCACAGTTGTGCCGTTATTATAGATTTTTTCGAGCAACTTTAAGCGGTGATCCGATTACCGCAACAACAAGACTAGCATTGATAGTTTTGTATTACTTCTAGCTTTAGGCCGTTGTGATACAGACAACGACGGTGAAATCTGCCCGGTGTCTGAGCATTATCCTTCATATAAAATAAAATAATTACGCGCGACAGAAATATCCGCACAGTTATTTGATTGGTTGGAAGTGGCTTAAGGACTGAGCACAAAGTACAAAACCAATTCTAAAATGTACAAAACCGATACAGGAATCATCACATCCCGGGTTGATTGTACAGAAACAGCCCAATACAGCATATGGATTGGCAAAAATGCTTTCATTAGTAGGAAACCCATGTTTTGACTCGGGCGTGTTTCAAAGGTATGGCAGATTTCACCGTCGTTGTCTGCATTACCTTTATTTTCATATTGAAGCCGTCAAAAGGATGGTGATTATGGACCCAAGGTTCAATCTAAAATACGTAACGTATTACGAGGAAAGGGTGCATAGTTGAATTACTCCGCAGCTTTATTGAGATCGGATATTCGTCTGACCAGACGGCGGCAAGTATATTAATAATTGAGCGCCTTGGCATATCGACCCTTGTGCAAGTTTTGGGCGGCTTCCATTAACAGATTTTCCTAACGGAGACTTCGTTTGTTGGTAGACCCATATTGAACTTAATACAAGCTGTGATTTTTGTCCTGGAATCAAGCATAAAATAATTAACTTAGTTTTACTCGTGATAAACGAAAGTGTGTATTTTCAACGTTTTGAAAAGCGATTGGCATCGTGATATGCATACCTCATATTGTCGCAAAGCGTTTATGCTCATGGAAGGAAGAGCGTGTAAATGTTGGTATTGTTACCGAGGCAAGCCGCTAGCTTTTGGTTCATTTTTGTCCTTAAAACGTCAAGGACGTGCTCGAGTTCTAAAAGCTATTCGGGCTGGATTTGAAACGGACTGAATTCGCGCAAATTGTTAGTTATATGTCGCATGTACAAGACACTCTTATCCAGCTCGAATTGATGTTTTGCTTGAGGCAATCTAGCCCCATCCGATTTTAAGTGGTTCAGAAAGCAATCATACTGTTAAGAAAAAATATCTGGAATAGGCCAAAAACAACAACAACGGCCAGATTTTCACTTTTTGCCTGCAACTGTTGGTAATTCCCCCCCCCCAAGCAAGATCGTTTGATTCCGTCTACCTATTGCCAAGAAGCAGGGCATTGGCTGATCCAACTGACCGATACATAGTATCGAAACGCTTTAGCCATGCACGCTGATAAATGTAGCAATACGGTATCATAACGCCTTCTTTAAAGGGATTTTTTCCTCTCACTGTGGCCGATCGCTGAGAAGTGAACTACTTATAGTGAAATTGAAATGTACTAGTAAAAATACCCGCTAGGGGAAAGGTCACTCAGGAGTGGGTGACGGACGCAGGCCACAACCTTGGAGCTGTATATCCCGAGCTCGGACGAGCCGAGGATGATCAAGATGGGGCCGGGGGCACAGGGTCCAGGCCCCCCCCTCCAAGGGAACCACCGCAGGAACAAGGCCAAGGACAGCATCAAGAACGCGTCGAGGAGAGAACAACGGTACAAGGTAGGAGCTTCCGTTCAAGTAGCGGAGAGAACGGGCGTGGAGAGCCCGCCCAAGGGCTGCCATCAGGAACCCCAACCCCCAACGGACAGGAGGTGAGGGGGGATCCCGATCAGGGTGAACAGTTGAAAACGCATAGGGGGACGTGGGGACATAAAGTTCGCGCCAACCTAACCCATCAACGGCCAATTACGGATGAAGCAGCAAGCAAATCGCATATGCTGGAAGGAATATGGAATCCGGTACAACAGAAACAACTAATATCGACACTAACGACCGATTGATCGGCAGTAGCAGCTGAAGTATGAACAGAAGAAGATGAGGCAATGAGGAAGGTAGCTCTTACACCAGCGTCGGCCAGCTGTGATGAAAGCATTAGAACGTGGACAGCCAGAGAGCAGGAAATCCTTATGATGTACTTGGCGGCTAATCTAGACCTTCCATATCCACTGAATTTTGTCAAGGAATCATGACTGGAGAACATCGTGCGATGCTAGAGGATATGCATGAATCCTATTTTAACGCTAACCTCACTGCCGCGCTGCCTGCTTCGGTGCGGATCAATAAACATGCACCACATCTGATTCTTTTCAAAGAACATTTCATGGCAAACACTGACAGGCGCTCGGGACACATGATGATGAGCGTACTCCAGCCTGACCTTAAACGTCTTTCTTTTGATGGAGTCAAGACGTTAAAATTCACCTTTTACTAAAAAAAAGCAGCCAAAAGATGGAAAGATAAAACGATGAGGTTTCAGAAGGCTGTTATCATGATCCAGGACACGGAGCGATCGCCCGAAGACGAAGGAACTGGTCACTACAACCCAGTGCAACTAGAACTCCAATATGCAATTCTAATCTACGGGGGATCGGAGCTAGGGCTCGTAACACTTGCAAGAGCTTTTGCAAGCTTCTCGGAGGCAAACGTTTTGGATGTGGAGTACGCAACCCAGACCGACATTTACGACAACGGATACCATACCATCCGGTTCGCACAACGACAATGCCCAGCGGCGGGCAAGGGAGTGTCCAAGATCGAACTAAATGAAGTGGATATTACTATACATCATTTCCAACAAAAAGTCGTCTAGGAACTGCAGGAAGTGATACAGACCTCCCCAAACAGATTGGATTATGGCTAGCTAGTTTTAATGGAAAGGAAACCGCGGTGGCTGCCAATGGCCAATGTGCATTCCTGGCGCTGTATGCCTCCACGACCAGCCCCACACAAAGCCCTATGAAGTGTACACGCGCAACAGTGAAAGGAGGCACAGCACTTAAAAATGCGGTGTACACATTGATGATGTGCAACCTTCGGAGGGATGTGGCGCTACATTTAGTGGATCCGGCTCACAAGTATCAAAGACTGTATCCGGATCACCCTGGCTTTGAGCTAACAGCAGCCGCAACGGCAGCGCTCTTTGCCTACTATGATGCCACCCGCCACAAACTGATAGATAAGAGGGTGGCACCCACCTTCTGGGCGGGCCCGCATGAACTCGGAGCGATGATTGACTACTTGAGAGAGCCGAATTGTAGTATTAGACGTTAATGCACACAACGACTCACATATGCAGTGCTACCTATACAAGCAGTACCGACTACCAGATGGGACAGACCATGAAAGTGGATACGCAAAGAGCTTCACAGACAGAGAGGCAACTAAATATTTCAAGAACTGTTGGAACCTACACATAATTCCAACATGCCTGGTGCTTCGGCACCATGAGCGCCACTTTTATGGGCTTATCCATGGGGAGCTCTATCTCCAATGGCGTGCGGAAGGTGACGCAGAGTTCGCAGAGGCAATCTCCGACTCGTACCTTTGGAAATCTACAATTAACCAGCTCACGGAGTTGGAGCGGAAAATCGACCTGCAAACTGTTAACCAACTGGAAAATATGGACTCTGTTAACTCGTTATTGTACAAACGTATGGAGATGAGAGAACGACTGGATGTGGCCCACGCCCGGCTTGGACTACCCGTGCTGGAGTCATCTTCACCAGACTACGATGCAGAAGCAGCGGTCACATGCGAAGATCAACAAATACATGTATAATACGGACTAGATCATCTGGCTGCGTCATCTCAGACGTCAGGGGATTCATCTAGCAAGGACGATGAAGTCCCTACTCGCATTGCCCGTGTCGCAACTGGGCCCGTAGTGACCAACTCGTATTTTCGCATCTTAAGGGACTCACCGGACTCTCCCATGGACCACGTGGATAAACCGTTAGCGGTGACAATAGAGGCCGCAAATCGTGAGACATTCCGCACATGGTGTGAGTTGTTTCGGGCCAATCTGAAAATTCCACCCACAAAACGCAGACGTGGAACAGCAGCAGACATCATGGAATGGCTATTAAAGACCCCGGAGGCACTCTGGCACCTGTATGCCTTCCTCCCATACCCCGAACAAGGAGCTAAAACTTGGAGAATGGAGCCTCTTATCGTGTGGGTTTTGCTGGAGGCTCAAAGAGAACAAGTGAACGCACTTCGGCGTCTAGTTGACGACCCAACAATTGCCGAGGCCGGTCGAAGGTACTGTAAGGAGAGGATCGAGGAGTACAGCAACGACCTCTGATATCCACGCAATTCAACAGTTTGCGGGATCATCTGAGAGGTGGGTACGCCTGGCGCAATGGGTACCGGAATCGTACTACCTTAAAAACAGCCAGCTTCCTTTACTGACTCGGAATGGGGAATCTTACATCCAATTTCTTTTTGTTGTCAGCAATTGGACGGAAACCCCGATGGGTAGAGCCCCAAACGGGGCTCGGGCGGTTTGGTACGACCACTTCCCCTATATCAGAGGATTGTGCCACCAAGTAGTGAATCACAACGATTGGAGCTCGGCAATCTATGAACACGTCTGGGAGGAATCAAGGGACAACGCAGTCACCGACGCCTCCGGGACGGAGGCCAAATAAAGGCACCAAGGTGCCGCAAGGGTCGAGTATAGTAAGGCAGACGTAATCGACAACGGTGTTTGACGAAGAACACAACATGCCACATGGGGCGGTGCGGAGGGACCGACAGAGGGGGAACCTAGCGAATGTATCGGTACCAGCATCCACCACACCGACAGGGGCAAAATCGAACAGCGGAGATCGTGGAACAACAGGTCCACAAAAAAACAGTACTTCGACCCGCTGTCAGCAATAGAACATCAACAATACATTCATGGCCAATTTGAGAAGGAGAAGCGTCGTCAGGCACAGCGACGCAAAGCAGCAGACAGAGACACGGAAAAGGCACACCAGGGCTCTCCAGATGACCTCCACCCTCAAGACCAAGCTTACGGCTTCATCACTCAAAATGTCAACGGTCTGGGGGCGACAGAAAAGGATAGACATATGTGGTTTCGAGCTTTTGGGGAACAGGATGAGCATGGCAGAGCGGATGTGATATTGATTCAGGAGACTCATGTAGCTGCTAGCGAAGTTGGATACCATGAGAGACTTTATGCGAAGCGGTGGGGCTTTAAGACCGGTGTACAGCAACCCACCCATTCCTGCTGGTCACCAACATCAGATCCGAAAGGAGGAGTCGCCATCCTGACTCAGCCGTACGGAGCTTTCACAGACATGACACCTTCATGGAGGAAGGATGGTCTCCCAATTTTATGGTGGTCCAAAGCAAACTAGCCGGAATGTTTATTATTGTGTGCAACATATATGCACCTCACCGCTACACTCCCAGAGAGCGGTTTTTTTCCAGAGCTTACAATCGCTGGAATTTCCAAAAGGAGCCCTGGTCTTCGTCGGTGGGGACTTTAATTGCAACTTAGATGACCGGGCGGACCGCAGTTATGTAGTCAAGCAAACACATCACGATTTACCTACGCTTTGTCATTTACTCGAAGGATGGGGTCTGCTAGATCCGGTGGCAGTCGCTCGGCCATTTCGATGGTCGAAAGAAGACCTTATGAAGCACCACCAAGAAACACACATATACCACTGCACTATCCCGGGCGCTGGAGCCGCATCGTCCCGCCTCGATCGGCTGTACACGTCCGTAGCAGCGTTCGCTTGGGTAACCTCGTGGTATTTAGTACAGCTAGGAGTGAGAGCTGATCACTACAGGGCAAAGCTTCACGTGCATGCGCCAGGGGATCCTATTCGGATTAAAAAGCCGTCCAGAATCCACCCGGTACCCTCTTTTGCAAAAGAAGATGTACAACAATTGCCTGATAGGTTAATTGAAGAGCTTAAACAGATGCTACAGACCCCAACTCTCACAGCCGAAGCGGCAGCCAAACACTGGGAAACCTTTAAAGTTGAAATTGACCACAAAACTCGACTATGTATCCGGCAACATAGAAAAGCCCGAAGAACCACTCTCAAACAGAAGCTGGTTCGCCTAATCAGACAGCAAAATCGACAGCGGGAAGCACTACGTGGAATCTCTGCGTCGTTGGTATCAATAACGGAGGAGCTGGATAACTTGACCTTGGACACAGTAGACGGACCGACAAGGTAGATACGGCTAAGGAGAGCCATTGCGGAATGCAAGGAGATGAGGGCAGCAAATCGACAACGTCAAATTATTCGGAACAACACGCACTGGAACGGGAAGACATCTAAATCCTTCTTTCAGCGGGTGCCAAACAAGCTCTCAGACAATACAATCCGACATTTGGAACCAATTCCAGGAGACCTGCCACGAAGCGTCCATGACAATATGGACATACTAGCAGACGCCTGGACATCAATCTTACAGCAACTCAGCACAGAACACACCTCGGTAGCGGACGTAGAAGCATGGGCCAAGACAAGAGAGCGACCAACACAAACGCAGATGGCAGTGGTAGGCGAGATCACCGAGGCAGACCTTCGTGACGCTTTCCGTCGCTGTCAGCCAGGCAAGGCGGCGAGCCCTGATCGGCTGGGCAACAGTTGGTACAAGGAACATGAAGACCTACTGATCCCGGCCTTCACCCACCTCTTCAATGTGTGGTATGACAAAGGGTACTTCCCTCCCCCATTCCTCGAGGCGGACATATAATGTCTGAATAAAGGAGGCATTCACAGCAACGCCCACAATTATGGACCTATTGCCCTCCTCAACACTGATTACAAGCTCTTCATGAGGATCCTGATAAACAGAGTGCGTTGCATCTTGCCCAATTTGACACACCTAAATCAAAATGGTTTCGTTCCTGGTCGGGAAATTCACGATACATTGGATCTGTACGACGCGTCACAAGAGATGACACCCCGGTACCCGATCAACAAGAAAGCAACTGCACTCCTATTGGATTTCAAAAAAGCCTATGACTCCTTGGATACAAATTATATGATTGCGGTACTTAGAAGATTGGGTTACCCGGATAAATTTATCAAAGCGTTAATTGTCCTACATGCTGGTACCGTAGCTCGATTTCTGGCGAGCGGGTCAAACTCAAGACTAATACAAGTAACGAGCGGCATCAGGCAGGGCTGCCCACTGGTCCCCATGTTATTCATTCTGGCTTTGGATCCGCTCTACCGAAGCCTGGACGGGTTTCTAGGGACTCAAGGGATCATAGTCCAATCAGCGGCTGGACGTTTTGAGCTACGTGTAGCAGGATCCGCGGATGATACTGCGGCCTTTGTCAAAAATCCAGCGAACATTCTTCACCTCATGAACGAGCTCGCCACATTCAGCAAAACTCCTGGCTTCATTTTTGTGCAGGGAAGACCACGGTTATCGCCCTCCACCCAGAGGTACCGACTCCGGACATGCACATATCTGGAGAACTGCAATACATGCCGACGGAAGCCAAGTGCAGGTATCTCGGAATCCAAGAAGGGAGCAGCGCTGATACAGACCGGTCATGGGACGTAGCAAGACAGCAACTCAAAGTCCTACTAGCTTTAGCAAGTCAAAATATCACTACAATAGACCAACGCAGCACTGTCGCTGCAGCAATTATCGTGCCGAAGCTACTGTACATCGCAAGATACGCATGGCCAAGCAAAGTTTTCATCCAAGACATGACCAAAATGATCAAAAATTACGTATGGTGTGGATTGTTCACGACGGATCTTACTGGAGGGAGGGCGTGGCTCGATGCAGACCTAGCGGCACTACCCAGAGCGGAAGGAGGAATGACGATATCCGACCTCAGGACGGAGCTGCTTGCAATGACGGCGGTAACAGTAGGCAAATGGGCGGAGATTGGTACTACACATGCTCACAAGGGGCGATATACTCTTCAATAAGGGCGTAGGGGGCACAGCACCGACTGTGTATACAGCACCAGAGCACGAAGCTTATAGATAGGGCGACACACGGTTGATGTCAACACTCTGGCATACTGGCAGGAACATCATTCGCCTGGCCGGCGCTCCTGATCATCTTCCAGGGCTAACTGCATCCAGGAAACACAGTACCCATACAATGTACGATCGACTGCACCGATCGACTCATTGGCACGGATAATCCTTAACTATTGACTGCACTGCTTACCTGGAGACGCTCTTACAGGAATATACACTCGCGCAGAAGCAGACCCACGGCCAACTGCACCCTGAATGGCTTCCGTATGCGGCTATTGCAACACGCCAAGTGTGGTCACAAGATGGGTAGCTATTAACTTTGCAGAACGCATGTAAATTGACAGACAATGGGAACATCACGGTTAACAAAATGACGAACTGGTGTAGAGTGAAGCAGGCGTGGCTTCCTTCCACTTCGCCTCACCGCCAACGATCAATATCAAGAGGCATAGAGCGGAACTGCTGGCCACCACAATAGTGGCGAACTACCCGCACACTGTCATGGAACCCCAGTACGCAGCGGAAGTACGTCTTACGGCACACCCCAAGGATCACCCAGTGACCGTGACATTACAGCTAAGGCCGATGGTCGAAGGAGTCATCCACACTAGTTCGTCTGGTCCGGACCACAGTGTGCAGGTAGACAGTCACACCGCACTTCTCAGACATCTCACAGCAATCTCAGAGGACAATTTCAGGATCTTTGCGGTAAGACCTCACCCAAGTTTGAGCAGGCTCGTATGTCTGTGGGCAGGGGGCCGGCGGTGGACGCGCACAAGGAAGCACTACAAAACACGGATTGCCCAGTCGGTCCACCGCAGAGGAGTAGCCAACAAAAAGAAAAGAGCATCCAAATGGGTGGAAACGAGCACAGCAGCGGCTACCGGCCTCGTAGGTCTACCTTGGAAAAGTATTCGCCGAATCGTTGGACTGGGACCTTGGAGGGAGCAAACGCTGCTGCGACTCAAATGGGGAGCCTTCTCCATGTACGACGTCAGCCAGAACAAAGCCGGCTGCCCACACAAGACCTGCACACACATTGTTGACACGGACGTATACCACGTATTTTGGGGCTGCCCAGCGGCGACGAGACTGAGGCGGGTACTCATAACGCCTTGGAGGGAATTAGGCGTGAGTGAAGAGGAAGTCGAAAGCTGCATCTTTGGGTTAAAGCTTAGTCGGGTACCGGAAGGTATATGGAAGGTTGCAGAACACCTTCTTGAACCAACGACAACGACTTCAATCGCCTTCGTCGAAAGAGTTGAGGGACTTACAGACAATTGCTGGAGACTTGGAGCAGCCACGTATTTTCATGCAGTATGGAGATGGAGAGTTGAACACTTTGACAAAAACAACAATGTGACAGAAGGGCACCACGCAACGACATTGCAGTCAAGCCTTCACCATGGGTACGAAACGGTGCGGGCCTATATGTATAGCACGTCGACTCGCGCCTTGAGCACTAAGGCAAACGCTGTATTGAGGACTACACTACTGAAAAGTGACTCAGTGACCAAACAGTCTGAACCACCACACAGTGCAGCGGTGTATCTCCTCTTTTTCGATGGGGGGCCCCCGGCAATTCGGGTCCAGGCGGAAGCGGAGCGATAATTATTCGGGTCGGAAACCCACTGGTAGGGGTGAAGGTATGCTGGATCGGCACGCTGTCCCTGGCCAACAAGAAGACGACCAACAACGTAGCGGAAAGCTTGGGGCTGTACATTGGGCTCAAGGCATGTGCAGGCAAGAGATTCACTCCACTGGAGGTAATTGGCGATAGTGCGATGATTATTCGGCAACACAGCAAGAGGAAACCACCCAGGGCGCCTCACCTTAAACAAGTTTACTGGAGAAGCAGAAGACTGGCCGACAGCCTAGTGGTGTCCAAGTGGCACCACCGCCTACAGTGCTACAACAAAATGGCTGACAGTCTGGCCAACCTAGCAATGGATACGAAGCGTAGTGTACAAGTCCACTTCGAAGGGGACAGTCCTCCGAATCTGCTACGATGGGTGGACACACTCAACTACATGTCCGGGGACCTAGCACACTTGCAGGGCAGGGAGAGTGCACTGGAAACAAGTGATAAGGATTAACATCTACAAATGGTAAAGAGAGAATATACGGGGAAACTGAGGCTTGATCCGGCGGCGCTGGGAAAGACGGGCATAGCAAGTCGTTAGTCTAACTAAGGGACATCAATGTAACCTCACCAGAGCTAAAAACTTATTGTGAAATGTTAGATTAAAAAAATAACGACGATTGTCCTATATCTAGCTACTTTGGGCTCCCTTTCAAATGATGACATAACAGTGTCCAGTGTAGAATATCTCGTATGGAGTTCAACCCCCCCCCCCTGAATTAATGAGTGTCGGCTGAAACCGTTTATGAAAAGACGTGGATGATTAGCTACATCATTGTTGATGGAGTTCTCCAGATGGCGGCACATGTATTGAGATGCTGTTTACAGTGGCAGTGATCGCCGCCCAATATCAAAATATTATAGTCGCCTTATACGATGCACCACAACCGAACAAAGGGGTAACAAATAGTGTAATATTACCCTCCATTTGGTTTTCAATGATATGTTCACGTTTTAAAAATGGTTTCAATACTTTACCGGAGTCGTTACGGCAACCGTAAATCTGAGACATGTTGGGTCGCTATAGAGATTTATGGTTGCTTTAAGCGTTTTTTAAATTACCAGGCGTAATTTAAATTTACGTACTTTTCAAACGTCTTAAGTTCGAGCGACTCGAGCCGCTCATTTCCAAAGCGGCGGGCATTAGAAGCAAGCGGGGGCCGAGTTCTACGACGGCAAGGAGCGGCGTGAATCTAATGCAGGAGACCCATGTGACTGGTACGTTACCCCTTCATTAATATTGCAGTTCATGTTGCGGTGACTGATGTATGCAGAGGTACTTACAATGTGCGTGTATGCGTGCACCAGGGCGCACGTTGCGTGATCAAAGCAAGCACAGCCTGAGCTACATGCTGGTGACGCTGGGCATTGAGAAGGATGACGACAGCGATGAAGACTTCGTCCTGGACTACATGGAGGAAGACAATGAAGAAGAAGAAGATCTCCCCTTCTCAGTGTCTGACGCTGAAATCACGCAAAAAGCCGGTAAGACGTTCGGATTCGTAATTTGTCACGTGCACTTGGTTAACGTTCAACTCGTTTTCTATCTATATCACGTGTAGCTACCCAACGACGTAAACACCAGAAACAGAATCGCAATGCCGAAAGTGTGTCGAAGTCGACGCGCACGATCGACACCCAGCCAAGATAGGGCAACCAGAAACGCGCGACCGACACACAGCGTACGCACATTCCGATAATGTTGCTTTAAATAATTTTGCTGATTCCTAATAACTCGCATGTCTGTCTTTATTGTTAAAAGATGATGGGCCATTACCAAAGTAACAAAAGAAGGACACGTTGTACGAACCATTCAACGGAGGGGATAGCGGGTATGATGAAAACGTTGGTGAGTACGATCCACGGATGCGTGCGAGTGCGCACCTAGAAGAGGTGCAGCTACTAGTTGGTGAACGAAGCAAAATTAAGAATACTGTACCGCCATTTCCGTCTGGTCCACTGGAGTCGTGGAGTGTGTTTGAGCGTGAATTCAAGAAGTACAAGGCGAAGGACAACCTGAAGTTTCGTGTGCGGAGCTCTGAAAATACGGATCTTTACAACAAGTACGCAGTTTGTTATTTGTATTTGTTAATTCTATCTTTGGCATTTTGTATTGAGCGTGATTGTGTTTCTTGTTAATTTACAGGGTGCATGATGATCAAATGCCTACTGCTTTTGAGTGGACGTACAAAACCTACCGCTGTACACATGGTGTTTCACAGAATCTCGATCTAAGGGCCATTGTAACCGCAAATCACGATACTGCGGGTGCCAAGCGCGGTTAACTGCCGCAGTATCACGAGTTGTGGCAACACGTATGCGATTGTCATACGAAACGAGGTACGAGTAAAAGCGACGTTCGGCAAATCTATTTGCCTTATAATCTAGCTTTCTCATGGGACTTGATGTTAAGAACCACACGCATACGCACCCCCACCTCCCAGACTGAAGCTTCATCGTATCTCACAACAAAGACGCTACCTCTGGATGACCGAGATCTTGAGGACGTGAAGACTTTGGCTGATGCCCGCGTGTCCTCTGCGCACATTACAAATTTCCTGAATGATCGCATCGGTGCGTGGGGAAAAATTGTATTAGCCTAACGATGGTATGGTGCTAATTCTTTTCTGTTTGAGATGCGTAGGCTGCAAAGTGACACCGCAGCAGACACGAAACCTTATACGCAGTATCATGGGGTCGAATACAGGCGAAGATCGAATGAAAGTCATGTTGCAAGCTCTTCGCCAGCTTGAAGGGAGTGATGTCCTCGTCATTCAAGACCATCCTGCAGAGGCAATGGGGACTGCAAACCTCATGGATGTACTGGAAACCACCAGTCACGAACACTCCTCGGACAGCAGCAACGATGACGATGCACTGCCAGCCACACAGATTGGTGAAATAAAACAAGAACATGTAGCACCAGCCGCGACACCAGTGCGTCAAGTCGACGTCGTCAGTGTTCCCAAACCGAAGCGTCGCGGTAGACCACGTACAACAACCAAGCAGCTGCGGCAAACGAAACTCACGTCAGGGCTGCAGCGTCTAGCGGTTCATCAGTATCCCAGTGGCCTTACTGTGCCATTGCATCACCTCGTCATGTGGGCGCGATGCACTCCCAATCTTAAATATGTGCTCAAGATAATGGAGAAGTACCCTATTCAACTGGACGATGCCTATCTGAGATCCCGTACAATCGACTGCCAATGGGAAGCAATCCTGCCGTCTAAGTACATGCACAACTTCGTGATTCTGGCTGATCTCACGCGTTCAATGCAGGCTGCGATTACAACTACAAGAAGCGAGCAGCGACAACCTGATGCACTGGATGACAGCGTGAAAAAAACACGGAATTGTCCTTGACGTTGTTGCGTCTATCGATCCAAAGTTTTGGAAGTTCAGCGGGTAAGGTTGCTTCAGTTTCGCGGTTGCTGTAGTAGGGTTGCTTTATGAGTACGGCTGTTATAGTAGGGTTGCTTTACTGATTATGGTTGCTGTACCACGTTGCTTCTAGCCGGTATATCCATGCTTCAGCGGTTTTCTACGACATCAAGGCGAAGGGAAGAGCGTGGTTTAAAGACCGCAAGTGGCTAGAGCAGGATTGGAGAAAAGTCAAGTCGGATGTTGATCTTTTCGCTCGGCAAGCGAACATTTGTGGACTGTCAGCGAATGATGTCTGCGATCGCCACCAAGCTCTAGCAAACGAGGTGATTTCAAAATTCGCTTCTTCTCGGCTGCGTACCGAATTTAGGAAAAGTTAGAGCCAAGGTCTGATCAGCTTTGAAAACATAGTGGGTGGCGTTTGTCGTGGATGGCTGAATGATAGCCCGAATGATTTCTGCCTCGAAACAATGATAGCTTCGGTTGAGGGTGCATTTGGATTGTCATCACTTACGTGGGCCATGGGGTGGCCTACCACACCGCGTACTTCAATTGGAGAAGTCAAGTTCATCGTCAATCCTGTAAATTTGAAAGCGAACCACTGGGGCATTATTATCATCAGTCTGAAAACTACAAAAAACATGACGCGGCTACACGTCTACATGTACGAGCCTCTGATTGATGAAGGGTATCGCAGCGATTTGGAGAAAGTCTGGGTAGGAATACCAAAAAATCAAAATGACGAGAGCAGTGAAGAAAGAGAAGGCCTTCGTGGGTTTGTGCTACGGTGGCATAAGGCCTCGATGATCGAAAGGAAGATGATTATAGATCCGATTGAATGGATTGAAACCCCACAGCAACCTGACGGATCTAGTTGTGGTGTCTTAGTAGTCGCACAAGCTCATAACTATCTCACTGGGAATGTGGAGCAGCAGAACTACGGGGTATCCAGTCATGACATCAAGGTAATGCGGTTGAGGATGCTGTGGGTTATCATGAACCTCAATAAAGAGAATATTGTGAACAGCTCCGATGCACTTATGGCGAAGGAGATTCAACAAAAGCTAGAAGACGAGCTCAAATAGGTAGTATGACTCGAAACTGTTGATGACCTAATACAGCCTGTCATAGTTTTTCCTGACCTGTTACACTAGCGCTGCAGTCTGTTAATGACCATCTCGAGCAGAACCTCGAATGTCATCACGTCATGGGCATTTGGAGCATTACCTTCGCCATCTAACGTTGTTGCCAGCTCATAATTGCGCTCTTCGCTTTCTTCAACTCGCGACTGAAAGTCCTGTTGAAGTCTTAATAGCTGTTCCAGGCTAGTGGTCATACTCTCCAGCTTTGACTTCAAGTCCGCGAGCTCGTTAATCCTCGCGCGTAGCAGCTCCCGGGCTAGAGTTCTCGAGTCCATCCTTGGAGTGGGTCTGTTGTTCTGGTGCACCTGAAAATTACAACGTGCTCACGATGTGGGTCACACAGTTTTGTGTAATATGTGTGTGACGTGTGAATTTGAACTCTAAATCTAGAGTGAAGGTCCCGTTATTTAAACTGACGCTGGTGTCATTTAAAATAAATTACCCAGGAACAGGGTTGCTTTAGGCGATAAGGTTGCTCTAATTCTTGTCGTAGTGTTGTATTACGGTTGCTGTAACGCCATTCATAATTTACAGCCAAATGATGACATAAACGTGTTCTCAACACAGCGTTTCCGTCTTGCGAGCATGTGTGTGGACTGAAAAGACCGCTACAGCCGCTGTAGTGTAATATTTATGAGGATCGACGCTGATCGACGCTGTAGTACAGCGTCGATCTAGCATTACAGCTTCGACAAGGTGCTGAATCCTACTTCCACATGCAGAGTGTAGGCGCTCTCTGTTGGTTCTTATACCCCCCAACGACACTGTGGTATTTCCGAGCGCAGGTCGCCGTCGCAGGCGCCTTTCCTGCCCACAGCAACTTCCTCCTTCTCTGCATCCATTCTCAAATAAGCCGTCGCTGTCGAAAAGAAATAGGTGCCGCACCTATTGGTTTTGCCGCTTTAAATAGAGGTAATCTCGGCACCTCGTTTTCCATACCGTAGTGCTACTTCAAAGGAAAAAAATATGTAAGAAAAAATATCGATTTTCTATTTGGACAAGGCTCTTACCATTACAAAATTGAAAAAGGGCCGATTCACAGGAGATCGATGTGGATTCGGTGGTTTATCGATCCCGTGCAATCGACTTGGCTGGCGTAGTTTGATTTATCAGTCAGTCTTTTAACCCCTTGGTTCCCGACGTCGTAACTTACGACATGACTCTTTTTTTATGAAGGGGCCAACCTCCAGATCCAATGTGCTGTTTCGTCAAGCATTGGGCTGGTGACGTACCAATTGGAGCATGGCAGCATTCGCATGGAGAAGAATGCTGCCTTCGTCGAAGAGATTTACAAGGCGGCCAAGGCGTCGCAAGAGTTCCGCAGTTTCTATCAAGGAAAAAAGATTGTCATTGTCTTGATAATGCTCCTGCCCACCGACAGACGGAGGATCGCGTTACCGAGCACGAAGACATGGAGCTGCTACGGCTCGGGCCGTACTCCCCCATGTACAATCCGATAGAGGGTTGTTTCAGTGTGTTAAAGGCAAACATCAAGAGGAACTTAGCAATCTACCGCGAGGAAATTTGCGATCGCAGCCGTCAGCTGGACGAGGATGGAGACGTGATAACGCTCGCTGGAAGGCAGATGCGCGTTCTGGAGAGGGCTGCTAAGGCGGAAATGAAGTGTATGACATCAGATCTGGTGTTTCGTATGGAGCTTCACTGTAGCAAAGCTGTCAACGCTGCTGCTGAAGGAATACCTATGGTCTATGGTAAATAATCAATGAAGTTGATTGCCGTTTTTTCAACATTGAATACTGATTAGGGACTCCTACTGTAATTTTCCTATTTGCCAGTTTTTAAGTTACGAGTTTGACTGCCGTTTTCTACGAGGTTGAGTGCACAAAGGTGTAGTATTGTTTTCTGCACTAATCTAGTGCATCTATGAATTCTCTACAATCGTGTACCCAGCCTTGCTCCATGTACTGCTAATATATGACAAATATGTGGTATTTTTTACGATAAATGTATAAAGTACTGAAAAATTGCCGTGAGTTATATTTTAACGTGAGCCAACAATCACAGGAAAATAAAACGTTATTTCGATTTTTTAAATTATATTTTGAAGCCTTGTAACAACGATTTGGAGTAGACCCCTGTTGCGAATAGCGTTGCAGAAGCTCCTTGGGGCTCATGCTGTGATTGACTATAACGGAGGAGGTAGACTTCATCGACGTCATGAGCTGCACCGCTTCCAAATTTTAATTCGCAGCTACAAATGACCCGATGTTGCACTTGAATTTCGGCAACTGGTGCTTGAGTGGTTTCGTATATTCAGGCGGGGGCAATTCTTTATTTTAGATAATTAAATGACAGAGACCCATTGCACTATTACGTGTGAAGGTTCCTGGTCTTACAAAAACAGCTACGGCTATTCCTTGGACTAAGCGTGCTGCACCGCAAGAGCTGAACATCTAATCTAACGATGCCACGTACGAGGGGGTCCTTTCCACGACTTCGTTCGCTTTCAAAGTCTGCACATGTTGCTCCAAACATATTACGGCGCGTGTCCAAGAGGCTTTGTGCTTCTCATCTTTCATTTTGATCTTCCCAGAAACGAAGCGCAATACATATCGTGCTCCGGTGCTACATGAAACTGTCGTCAATCACTGACATAGTAGTAGAAGCGTATAGGATATCCGTAGCCAAACGTGATAGATGAAGAGCAGCCAAGCATCTCAATAGCAACACTATGCCCTTAGGACTTCGAGCTTCGGCAAACGATTGATAAGAAATTAGCTGGGGCTGCCAAAACTGGTACGGAAAGGAAATGCAACATACAGTACGCTAGCATTCTGAATATCAACGCGAGATACCGAAATAAGTATTTGGTTTGGAGACGGAGAGAGAAAATGAGCTGTAGTCTTTGGGTGCGCAGCGCTCCAAAAATGGATGGTGTGTGTGTTTTCGTTGAAAATTTGTATTGCTTGAGATGCGGTATTGCGAGGATATGCAATACCATACCCTGCATCCAAACAAATTTTACCATATACTACCCGGGCTACTATTCCTTAGTGCCCTCAAAAATTCGATCCGTTTTGAAGAGAGGGTCACTAAATGAGTAAGGGCTTCTAAATATTGCGTATTGGGTTCAGGTCCCTTTTCTTTTAGTTCTGATCCAGTCTAAAACGCAATTTTCCTCCTGAAGAGGCTAGCGTTGCATCTGGTCGTCGTAAGTTTGAAAAGTTATCTTTAAGAGCGATTTTTTAGTAGACCAAATTGATAAAGTTATACCGGGTATCTTTGTGATGCAGATTTTTATACTTTTGAGCACAAGTAAATTTTAGCACCGGGCTTTTAAATAATACGGTGCTTTTATACGGTAAATTCCGTTAAATTTAGCAAACATTTTTACTACAATCTATACTGTGATTTACCGATGGAGCTAAAATGCCGGCCAATGTATTTTCTAAAACCTCTAGATACAACTTCAAGCAAATTGTTTTTGCTGCTGTGCAACCGGGGTTGGGGGGGGGCTGCCCCCCCCCCCGCCCCACAATGCCCCTCGGTCCACCTGCATGATTCATCTTTGCATGCGTAATGGCTTCGAACATCCATCTTCGAAGTAGGTCAGATGCCGGTATTCGAAATTCAAATTAGGAATATTTTTTTGTTTAAATATTTGGTCAAAGTACTATATTATTGATTAGTCCTGTATTGCAATGTAGCTTGAAAACGAATATTAAATTAATAAATATTTTTTTATTGTGAAAACATAATTGAATTACAAATCCGCCGATTTATAGTCTACCCAAGCGTCTTATTAATAGTTTATTTAGTTAGGCTTGCAGCAAATTACTGATGAATGATCTCGCTTGTAGTGCTATTTATGAGATTGAAAACATAGGCCGATTTACTAATAAATCACTTCGCCGCCAGATTTAGAAACAAATCGGTCGGTTTATCCGATCCCTAGACGGCATTCCAAGTCTAGCACAACTAAATTCGACAACAAATTGAACAATGACTCTAGTGTGTGTATCTGTTCAAATAGGAAGCATCACCAAGACCAGTCGAACAAACGTCAGCATCGAGGAGCCAAACTTTACATTTGACGAAGATAACGAGCTGTTCGAAGACCTACAGATTAAAGTTGAAAGGATTGCTAGTCCTGCTCTGCGGCTATACAAAGTCAAAACTACGCGAGACGACACAGCAATGTACTTGAAGCCAAGTCTAGGGGTCAAGCAGGCAGAGTGGGTTGCGCTAACACCTGGAAACTGGAAGCACTATATAGATATTGCAAGAGGTCATCACCAGAAGTGCAGGACAAACAAAGGCCCCTTTGTTATAAAGCTGTTTGTATTTGCCGCAAAAGAGACAACTACTCAGGCTGCAGGAATACGGAGGGCGACAGGGTCAAGAATCCAAGACGCTTCCCGTGCAATTGATGGCTATCTATTGGAGCGTGGCGACGTCCAAGTCGGACCTATTGCCCGTACTTATTGGGAGACCACCCATACCAGACAGCCTAAAGGTACAGCCCCATCCGTACCGGATAATGTAACTTTTCGCCAGATGCAGCATCTTGACTCAATGCGACCTTTGCCAACGCCTACAAAAACCGAGAGCAACCTGCAAACGATCACTGTACAGCTGAATGGCTCGTCAGATCTACAGCTTTCGTTTAACGTGCGTGAGCTACGAACCATTCTTGTCTTACCGAATCACAACCTACTAGCTGAAGGGGTATTCTCCTCATTCGACGTCCCAGCTGAACCGACCGAAGATATGGTCGACGAAGACCATATTATAGAAGAAGAGTAAAGGGAGCCATAACAGCCATATCAAAGGCAAATACACGGGTATATTGGGTTTTTTTATCTCGCTTCGCTCGAAGTCTCCCACCCCACCAAGCTCCTCCCATCCGCCTCCCCGCGGTCCTACTGAAATAAATCTAGCTCTCGCTTGAAGACAGCCTCGTTTAAACCACCTACATCGTATCCGCAATGTCTGAACAGACCTGTACCTCCACCATCTTCGTCCTTCGTGCATCTTGGCATAGCAACCTCTAATACCCTTTCGGGGTACAGACCAAACGCCAAATTCGCATGTCGAGCTAACCACCTCTTCAACTGCCCGAATAACACTTCGATCGGATTAAATTGGGTGCAGTAAGGCGGTAAAAACAACAGTACAGCTCCACATGAGTGAACAGCGGTTTCGAACTCGGCATACATGTGAATACGGGCGTTGTCCAGCACGACTATTGATCTAGGAAGCGGCCACGGGTTCAAGTGCTTCAATATTGAGCCGATGAGAGCACGTTGAAACTTGAGGCGATTAAAGGTGCCGCGAGTTGTCCTCCAAGCAAAGAAGCCTTGAATTGTAGATACCACCGGCTCACGGTACGCCCTGACACACCGAAAATCCACCCGACTTGGTCACAAGGCACGCTGTACGCGTAATGCAGCACAATTGCTCGCCACCGGAATTCTGCTGCGTACATATCACCGTTTCTCTCCGTTATCTCGACTGCTCTAGAGAGTCCTGGTGCACTCTCTGCCGCAGTCCGATTTGATATCTCTAATACGACTTTGCACTCCGTTTTATTACCGTAGCCAGACCATTTTTGTCAACACCACAATAACGATTTGCATGCAAATAATGCAAGACAAACTTATCGGTTTTCACAATAACCTCTAAGTATTTCATCGTGCAAGTTCCCGACCTCATTTATGCCGTGGTTGACAGCTTGCAACAGCTGGTCCGATAAATTTTCATTAACAATATAAGACACAATTTCATATCCACATCCCTCTCGTCTCCATTTGGTTCGTGATGCACCAGATCGTAGGCTTGTTCCTATGGGGATGCTTGTGAGTCGTAACGTACTTGATCCGTTTCGATAAATGACATGTATCCAGCGGGATATCCTCAGGAGTCAACATGAGGCAATTTCGAGCCACTCCACCCAGATTTTAGAACCTCTCTTTCATTTCGTCATCACTAATAGGGTAGTCCAGCACGGAAGCAGCTAGTTGTAGCTTAAAAGCTTCTATGGCGGTAGGTAGTAGTCGGAGAAATGCTTTCTCGACATCTTTATCCAATGCTTGTTCGGGCTCGTAAACACAATCATTGCTTTCGGTGGTCCATCACATAGCCAAAGTACCTTTTCGTCCGTCTTTTCTCTCCAGCTCGACATATTATTCGGATCCATGCCTGACCAGTGTTGCATCAGCATGCTCGTATTTTGCTGTATTGCCTCAACAAGTCCCAGTCGCTTCTTGTTAGATTCCTGCAGGACGAATAGCTGGACATTTCCGCGATGGGGTCGCGGCCATCATGGTACGATGGATGTTGAGTGCATGGAGTTGTATGTACTTGTCTTTTGCACGCAAATTCTTACGGTTTCGTGCTATCACCCAGTCGTGAACTTGTTGCTCTAGTGCGTGGTGCTCTGGTTTTCTGCCTGCTCCTGGCATCCTTCGTCGTGAACGGGTAGCGAGTTGGCTGTTCTTCGATGCGCTGACCAGCAAGTCTTTGCGGATCCCACCAGTTTCTGACCATGGACGGTGTCACCTTG
>NW_003303726.1:60113-73529 GCF_000142945.1 Phytophthora infestans T30-4 | reverse complement strand
TGCATGAGTGAATGAAAAAAAAGAACTTGCCACCGGTGCACAATAGGACGTGTTCGGTGTCGCAGGTCCTAATTCAATATAGAGGATAAATTTATTTGGCGGTTAGTCTGTTATTTTTCCCTACAGCTACCGTTATCCGTTATGCAACGCTCACCCAGATCTAAAACCACTGCACATTTTTAACAAGGGTCTGCTGATCTGGAGTGACTATTCACTGGGGTATGAGAAAGATGCTAAAGCTGTCGAACCAAGTTCTAGATATTTTCATAAAGAAGATCATAAAGCTGAATCCAAAGAAATGTTCGCTCTATCTCAAGAAGGCATTGTGGTGTGGACGCGTGATCTCTGGTGAAGGTGTGCGCCATGATCCTTAGCGGATCGAGGCTCTAGTGAATCTTCTACCCCCCACGACTGGTCAAGCGCCCCAGGAGTTCATTTGCTCTCTAAACTGGATGCGAAGTTCTATGTCCGCTTTCAACAAGCTCATGTTCCTGAAATCACAATTATTATGCGTAACAGATGCGAAAGAAAACATACATGGTTCGAATCACTTTTCTGGCTCAAAATTGGATTCAACGCAATATCCGAATGAAGTATTTTCCTCCAAAGTGTGATAGTACCAAAATGCATTGCCACAGGATGCTGGTTTTCAGAGTTTACCGTACAGTGATTTTGAAGGTCTGGACTTCCAGTACATATATTTATATGAGCGAGAACCATGTAGTATGATAGTACTGCCGCATTTATCGTGGGCATGCGGAAAAACTAGTGAAATACAAGATACTGTAAGTAGTTAGGGGTGAAGCATTAGCATATAACTACCGGTTGGACCGTGTATCAATGCAATTTTATTGGTGACCCGCGGCCTTGTTATACTTTAATGTTCTCCCCAACAAGCCTTGCCGGTCTTTTGGGGCACCGACGGCGTGCCAAACGATATGCAAAAACTCTATCTGCTCAGCGCCGAATGCAGAATCGCCTCAGCCGAAGAGCACTTCTTCCGCTGCACAAGCCCGCTTTTCAGTGGCGCTATGGGTCGGGGTGCAATCAGTCGCTAATCACATTAACAGGATTTCACCCTACTGGTTTTCACTATCTGATAGTCCGCTTTGAGCCTCTCTACTACATACCCTCGCCATACTCTGTTGATGGATCGATTACCAAGCTAAATCAAGGTGCAACGGGTCGTGTCCGGCCGCTTTCATTGACGGCGGCTCAGTGTTTGGCTCTAGTGCTTGCGTGTGTGTGTGGGGGTGGGGGGGGGGGCTGGTCCGTCGGGCCGACGTCGTTTCTTAGTCTCTGTTTAGGTGTGACGACGTCAGTGATGTCTCTCGTTTTACGCTTCGGAAGATGTATTCTAGTGCTGCTATTGAAAAGGGAAACCAAGACTCACGTTAAGCTTCCTGATCTAGATGACATGAGCACACTCTACAAGACGTTAAAGCGTAAAGTATCCACTTCTGAGCGCCGTTAACGCTGTTATGGATACACTAAAGCCTGAGATTCATAATATGTTCTACAACGGCTGAACGCACGATCACTATGTTAGCGGCGTGTTCGTGCTTTCACCCGCCAGACTAGTGATTGCGTGCGCGCTAAATGCACATGGGTGTATGTATGATTCCCAAATAGCAGAGCAGGGAAATGTGTACGCGAAGATTCAGCGGCTCTACCCGTCTACAGGCGGGCAGGTGGTTGTTGATTCGACATTTTCCGAGTGTGCCTATGACTTCTTGCTGAAGCGTTGAGAAGACGTCGTTTTGCCTATGGCAGTTAGAAGACAGGTAATTTCTCTACGGCAAACAACTGGATTGGTAATGCGTGCTCTGCAGGCTGCCTTGTCACGGTACAGGACCGACTGTAATACGAGGAGAGAGGAGAATGGAAGTGAATCTTGTACTCAGTTGGGATCGTCGCACGCGCATCGTTGGGATCAATCAGTTCTATTTACGTTTTACGTTAGTAGTACCGATAGAACGGCTAATACACTGTTTTTGAAACTTGCCGAATGAGCTGCTTCAACAAATTGACCTGCAACTTACTCGTGGGGTTTCATCACCGAAACTACCATTGTAACCATCATGTGCTTAAACAGCTCATTGTGACGGTCAGCTTCCTCACGTCGCGCGCGCTCTACTTGGTGATCTTGTTCTCTATCTCCGCGTCGTGCACACTCTTCCGTTCGGCTATGCAACAGCTGCATCCGCTTGAGCTCCATTTCTCCTCATTCTACAGTGGGTAGAATGCAAATGAAACTGTAGGTCGTGGCACGTTGATTCTTGGCCAGATCTCAATATTATCAAGGAAACGTAATCCGGCTCCACGTCCCTCAATCGCCAAACGCTCTCGAGGGGCCTGAGGGGTTGTTGACGCTGCTGGCGAAGCTTAAGTGCTCATGAGCAGGAGAGCACCGGTTGTCGAGTAATGACTAGATATAAAAAAGTCAATAGATTTCGAATGGAGCTCGGACCTATTGCTAATCCTGACCCTAAACTAGAAACTAATTTTGTGGCTATTTTTCTCCTAACAACGTCGAGTAAATTAAACTTTCAGAAATTTTCTGTCCCAAATGTACCATAAATCGGACAAATACGCGCCACAAAAAAGAAATGCGATTTCAGGAAGCACAATAAGATATCAAAACAGTATACACTAGATATAATACTACTGCTTGCTCCGCATGGCTTCATTCAATATCTACTCCCCCTCTTCCCAGTGGGGCATCGTCTCACACAGATGCATGGCAAACCGCAAGAATACACTGCTACTGCTCCGGAAACGAACGTTTAACTTTTCTCTGAGAAGGGAATAGCTGTGTTGGAAATAAATGCGGAAGAAGCATCTGCGGCACTATATCACGAAGTGGCTGTCTAAGCCACATTTCAAGCTTAATGTAGCAAACAAACTTAAGAAAAAATACTACTACACTCCTGGACACAATTATACGGCCACCTCGTCGAGTGCCCATAACTCAGTCAATTTTTAATATTTGACGGTGCGGTTTTCACACAAGTTGCAAAACATGCTTCAAAATAGCAAGGATGTGCTAACGCTCGCGGTTTGCACTTAATAGGGAGGCTCACATACAAAAAAGAGATTTGTCAGGCTGAACACAATTTACGGCCACCATCGGCTCAATACAAAAACCTTTATACAATAAAACATATGTCATTTTGGCTGAATAGAAATTTGTATGGACTGAGTTTCTGAGGGCGATTAAATGGACACTAGGGATCGAGAGCTCAAAGTAGTTGCATGGGGGTGTACACAATACTGTTATATGTAACGTGTTGTACTCGCACCTCTGCTTGATCGATATTAATGGAGAATTTTTAAATGTAAGATCGCGACGACTACACGGTGTTCTCCATATGATCTGCTACAGTAAAAAAAATCTTTTTCCACACTTCCTAAAACTTCACGATACATATCGGATCAGGAGGAGTTCAGATTCATTGTCGTTTTCATTTAGCGGTATTGGGTTTCCCCCCCCAGGCAACTCTCGATCCCTAGTGTCCATTTAATCGCCCTCAGAAACTCAGTCCGTACAAATTTCTAGTCAGCCAAAATGACATATGTTTTATTGTATATAGATTTTTGTATTGGGCCGATGGTGGCCGTAAATTGTGTCCAGCCTGACAAATCTCTTTTTTGTATGTGAGCCTCCCTATTAAGTGCAAAACCGCGAGCGTTAGCACATCCTTGCTATTTTGAAGCATGTTTTGCAACTTGTGTGAAAACCGCACCGTCAAATATTAAAAATTGACTGAGTTATGAACACTCGACGAGGTGGCCGTATAATTGTGTCCAGGAGTGTAATAGTAGTAATAGTTAACAACTAATGCGGTTGAATGAGATTCAGATTAACTCGGGAAATTTAATGGGTGAGGGCAATCAGTTTAACTCGCGCGAGCTAATTTGAATCGAGGTTCACCTCATCTTAACTCGCGCGAGTTGATTTAAGTCGAGGACATTAACGCTAATGTGAGAATCGGTGAAATCATCAAAATGGTCGCATCATTGACTTTTAATTCGTTTTTGCGTGACGAACTTGAGGTCGATACGAGCTTACATCTAGCTTGTTCTTCATGTACTCGACAGGGGTTTGATCTACTTATAAATGGTAGAAAGTAGGTGGCTTCTTCTTCTTGTTTTGTTTCGACAGAAAGTTGAGATACGTAGAGTACTTCATGTACTCGTCCGTTTGCATGAGCCGCTGGAGAACGGTGTTCGAGCTTTGAGCACGTACAACATCGTCAGCAATGCCTAAGTGCTTAGCAAAATCGTCCAAAGAATTCCCCGCTTCAAATAACCGCTTCATCTCGGCTTTAGATAGAGACCTCTCCTCATCGGGTTCCTGATCCTCCACAGGGGTCTGGTGAGACCGCAATTGACGTTGGTGCTGCTCATTTGGTGAAGAGAGCATAGCTTGGTTCGAGTTCACGAGCGCGTTGCTAGAAACGAGGAGAGTTGCCATCGTGGCCGCGAACACGTAAGGAAGACGCATGTGTATAGCGCAGCTTGAGAGGTGGAGAGCAAATCTCAAAGTGAGTGGCTTTGAAAACTACTCCACGGGCGGGGGGGGGGGCTCTTGTGGAGGAGGCTATCGTAGTAATCGACACCCTGCACTTACAATCCATTTGTTTTACCTTTAGTATACAGTACAATGCACTGTACATAAGGTACAACATAGCGAGCATGGGAGATATCAAGTGAGACCTGCTGTGAATTCACATTTAGGTAGACCAAAATCGTAGCCTGTTTTCTACTCATGTCGTACGCAGGGATCTTTTGATTCGATCAGTGATAAGGTTCAGTTTTTTTATATTCAGAATTTTTCGAAGGTAATCCTGCTATCCCTTAGCTACTGTAAATGGTTTTCCAAACATTAAGCTAAGATGTAGTTTCCTACGAAACTGGCGTGCATAACTGATGATGTAGATTCCCCTTTTGTACGACCACCCGGAACTTTGTTCAGTCAAGTAGATATCAACGCCACGACTAATACTTTGAAGTATTATGGTGACACAGAAGTCCCCTTCAGTAAGCATAAAGGTCGTCTGATTAATTTGCATATGGAATCCACAGCGATCTTGTGCTCTTGTCAAAAGTACCTCAATCCAAATGATCCGATATAAAGGAGTATATTAAGTACATGCTACTCTTATTCAAGGGACTTCTTTACCTCACTTTCGGTACTGTAGATTTAGCTAAACCCGCCTGTGCCTGCATTTGGAAATATATCCAGTTGATTAAACATTTGCAAACAACTTAAGTTCAATATGGGCGATCTGTGAATAAATTTAGGGGTCTGTGATTTTCGCCTCCCATCCGATTACCCTTAGCTTCTATTCGTTTTATTTAGCGGCAAAATTGATGAAAACCGCAATACCGGTAGCGGCTTACATCGTCCATCTTGGTTGTTGACGCACTCAGACGGTTGGTGTGACCAATCAATCGCTTCGTATTTCAAAAGAGATGGTTTGATTAGTCACGGGGATTCGACTCTAAGTAATCGGACTGCCTTAGTGATACTCAATTGTGCTTTGGAAATGGAGTGCCAGCGTGGTCAGCGCATAAAACCAGGCGAACAATAAAACACGTAAATGTATTAATGCATGTAGGTCGAAGCAAATTTACGCAACACTGCCAAAACGGATGTCGATATTTAGGAACCACTAAATCCAGAACTTCATGCTTTTCATTAGAATTGTGAAAAAACAGTACATATTTCGTACTGCGTATATTACATAAAAGTGAGCGTTTCAGGGTCTGTCGTGTGTCAAAGCTTGATATTTTTATGGCCCAATCTATCCTTCGAGTCAGGTTTGAGGTCGGCTACGAGTCAGAGTACACATCCGAGGTTCTTACACTACTGTAGTTTCGGATTCGATCTGGATTATCTTTATAATACTTCGGTCAAATAGCAACCCCCACACCCGAGTGATACTTACATGCGCAAGGTCTATCCAGCGTTGAAGCCAGTTGAAGCGAAGCATCCTCCTAGCGTATTGACAATCTAACAAGCAGCAAGAGTCAATCTTCGGATCTGTCGAAGTAAGCATCTCCGATGTGATGATGACTATCTAGTGGAATATAACTGTACTATTTCATATAGAGAAATCGTATATAACTGGACTGGTTGGTGGAGAGTAACTCCTCTCCAGAACACCAGACTCTATAATTCATCACTTCTTCTTTTACCAAGTCCACCACAAGCTCTTCTCCTTTTACCAAGCCAGAGGACAGATGACGGATAGGAGGCGAGCTGGACGCGGCACTCCAAAATGTTATAAGCCCGACGCTTCCTACCAATAAGGGCGGCTCAAAAGCAGAGCGTCACCTGGCTTAACAGGATATGAACTCGACGCCGACAAGAGGACGCACGGGAGTCTACCATGTGCCACCGGCACCTCAAGGCCATGCTGCCCTCTATGCCAGCTAACGTGCTGCGCACGTTAAGCAGGACGTCTTCCCCGCGATGTTGAGCTAGAGGGATATCTCCCTAGACTTTCAACCCATCCCACTGCGTATTGATCCCGCTATAAGCGGCGCATTTGGGTTGTAAATGCGCCCACAATGATAAGCATTGCATATTGAGCACGCTATAAGCGGAGTACGTAGGCAGAAATGTCGCCCACGCATTGGCCCGCTACAAGCGGAGCATACGGGCTGTAATATCGCCCACTATAATACGCACTGCGTAACGAGCCTGCTATCAGCAGAGCATACAGGCTGTATTATCGGCCGATAATGTTGGGATTACCATACATGTATTACTATCTCACTTCTACTACAAACAATAATCCAGTATACTACCATTGAGTGTAAGGATAAAAGCAAGCCAGCGTGCCTCTGCATATTCAGGCAAAGTGCCATTTACTGTATGATCCAACAATAAAAAGTTTGATTCAAAAATTAAAGAAGATAATCCAAAGTAGGCAAGCCAACGATCCACTGCCATCGATGTTGCTGCATACTTGTATTGTTCACGAAGAAACATAGAGAAGAGAAATCAAAGTCCAGGCAAGCCACTGAGCCGCTGTACAATCCTAAAGAAAAAGAAATAAAGAGTGAAAATACACTACACACACGAAAACGTCAACTTGACAATGCAAACACAAATGATGCCTACTGCCCAATTCAACCAAGTGAAAAAAAAACTGTGTTGAACTCTGAGTTAAACGACCTCAACAAACTAATCTGAAAAGATAAGCCAAATAAAAATGAGGAACTGGAAAATAACTTAGTCAAGGTGAAAATGAAAGGCAAGAACAAAAATGTATAAGCCTCTGCCGTTAAAATGTCTCGACAGATAATGAATGGCATACTACCAAGACATTCAGCTTCCTGACCCGTAAAGATGTGCTAACAATGCCTCCATCTACGCTTACCGAGCAACAACATTTTTTTGCATGAGCAATGTCTCTGTCAATTGACTAAATAGTGCTCACTACTTCGAAGTATAAAAAAATCCGGAATACAACTCGAAGAGCCACTAGGGAGAAAAATGCCCCAAAGATGTGAGCTATAATAGGTAAAATGTGAGTGAAGTGTGTTCCTACTGAGAATGTTGCTTTGGTGCAAGCATTGTTACCTAGCTGCTCAATACATATTTATGCTACTTCACAAAAGAAATATAAGGAACAAAAACAAATATGCAATTTGCATGATGCAAATACAAAATTGCAAATTTCACAAAGACTGCCTAGCTTGTACGACAAAAAAAAACGCTGAGAGAGAAATACTTTAAGAAATGTATGAAACTGGGATGCATCAATGCCAAAAACTATTCATGCATTCGCCAAACTTTAACATTTATTGTTACTGGCAAAAGTTTCAAACATTTCCATAACCGTACCAAAAGAATGAATAAAAAAAAATTATTCAGCACTTTATGACTACAAGACAAGCCTACAAAAGCCTCTGTCTACAGAAAGCAAACTATAATTTTACTGCATCAATTTCATCTACAATGAATTCGATAGTTTGCAAATCTATCGCTAGCGCTTGTGAAGTAAAAATAAAAATTATTATAATTCCAAACGAGAAACAGCCTCTGGGGAGAAAAAGAACCCCAACGACTAGAGCCTGCGCACTTACTGCAAATATGATGCGTACGCTACCGATGACACTGTTTGATGTTATTTGTGCTTTTAAAAGCTGTAGCCTTTCTTCAAAAATATTTGAAAACTATAAGCTCTCAATAACAATAGTCAGAACAATTTTTCAATGACTGCAACACCTATATCAACCATTTCATGAAATTGGGAGGCAATTCTATAAGACCTCAGCAGCGAAAAACAAAAATCAAACCACACATTGTGAAGAAATATCCACATATGAAAGAGCAAAACAATGGCAGTTTAAAAAATGAACAAAGCTAAAACGCTTACACGATATATATAAAGATAAATACGGTGAACAGGTGTATCCTCAAAGGTTTCCTGAGTAGCCAACAACAGAGCGAACAGGTTTTGATCCTTAAAATTAAAGGTTTCCCTGAGGTAGCTTCTACAAATTCGTAAAGCTAAAACGATAACAGCAACAATTCAGCGAGCAGGTTTTGATCCTTAAAATTAAAGGTTTCCCTGAAGTAGCTGCTACAAATTCGTATAACTAAAACGATAACAACAACAATCACTACGGTGAGCAGGTTTAATCCTCTAAGGTTTTCCTGAGTTACCAAAATAACAATGAAAACAAGAAATCAGAACAGTTATTGCCAAATCAAAACGGCACAAGGTGACAAATCTGACAATGAAAGTCAAAGGAAAAAGATCATCAATATCAAAACAAGATCTACTTCTTGTTAATGCTCATGTACGTACAGGACTGTTATAAACAGCCGCCTGTGGTACATTAAATACTATCCGACAGATAGAGCATCATACACATTTCTCGATGTGGGAAGCTGTCGAAGTAAACATCTCCGATGTGATGATGACTATCTCGTGGAATATAACTGTACTATTTCATATAGAGAAATCGTATATAACTGGACTTGTTGGAACTCCCCTCCAGAACACCTGACTCTATAATTCATCACTTCTTCTTTTGCCAAGTCCACCACAAGCTCTTTTCCTTTTACCAAGTCCAACACAAGCGTCTTCTCCTTCTACACTCAAGACTTCCTCTCCACTATGGCCACCCTACTTTTGTCTTCACTCCGTACTGTACTGCCCTAGCAACTCTGCGCAAATCATCCCTCCAACAGGATCCATGCCATTAATAAGAATGATACAGTAATGCTAGTTTAGAGAGCGGGAGCTTTTTTTCACCGCCCCTGTCTGTGTAAACTTAAAGCTGGGATACCCGTACGGACGGGGCGGGCCGGTGGAAGCTTTCCGGTAGAACCCGTTCACTTATCACTTCTCAATTTTCTTGTGGCCAACAACTCACCTACGAACCTGATTATGAAGTCCCTCCACGCTGTCAATTTGGTCTTACTCCTGCTGCTTGCATGTTTTGCTCCTGCCCCCGCTACAAGGGAATTGAATCTGAGGGCCGCCGCTAGCGATTCAGCTCGCGTTGTCGACAGCGCCACTACTGAGCGGCTTCTAAGAGCCCACAGTTATTGGCAAAGAAGAAACAAAAAGAGGAAGAGGAAAGGGCAATCTCGATAAATTTCCAAGTCTGGAGAAGATCTTAAAAAAAGTACGTCAGGCAAATCTACGGAGCTGCAAGGAATGCTTAAGGCTGACGAGGCCCTTGGGAGTGCTTTCAAGACGCTAAAACTTAGTACAATGCGGATTGGCAAGGATGATACCAAGATGGTGGCAAAATTTCTGTCAAGCCGCAATTTCAAGATTTGGTTCCAGCACGCCGTCAAGATCAACAAAGATGATCCCTATGGCGAGATGCTTAAAGCACTCACAAATGTCTTTGGTGAGAAAAATGTGGCGATGATGATCCTAGCCGGGAACCTGTCCAGAAACTCGCGCGACGTCGCAAAGAAGTTAGAAAAGGCCCAGTTCTACAAGTGGTACTTCGTCGATAAGTACAAGACAGCAGATGAGGTTTTCACGAACGTGCTGAAAGCTGATCGAAATAGAATTCATGGGTATGGTCGGGAGAAAGAAATTTAAGGAGATAACGCGAAGTACGTCACGACCACAGTGATGAAATATTGATAAACCAAGTTTCCAGCACTTCTCTTGTTTTGGGCTAACATATAGTGGATTACGTATGAATCAATGTATGGGTTTTAAATCCAGTTTAGAATCCTTTTATACTCATACTATGTATTAATACTAGTTTAAAGTAGAAGTAAAATGTTTCTAGTTCATATTGATATGATGTTAGTAGATATTGAGTATATCAATGCCTTTGACCAGCCTGACGCTCAATTTATAATAAATAGAGGTCGTTTTATTAGATCGAGGTCGATAAAAATACAAATCGATCAATCTTTAACCCCTTGGTTCCCGGCGAAATGTATTGAAATCGAGATAAATAATGTCGTAACTTACGACATGTCCATGTCACTACTTGTTTGCATGTGGCATATGTTCGACGTGCGTATAGGTGTATAAGTTTTTGACAGGTTGCTCTCTCAGAAGTCGCAAGTTATACTACTTAGTAGCTAGCAGAAAACCCTGTATGTCGTAAGTTGCCCCACATTAGAAAGTACAGCGGGAAGATCTGCTGCACATCGGGGAAAAAGTGGTGCACAGAGCTGTTTTATGAATCCAGATCAGTAGAATAGACAGAACAAAAAGTACAGATGCTCAAGGAAATGTGTATTACGACATGACAAGCGCCCACACTCTTTTGATGTCACGCTGGCAAGCCTACTCTTGTTCACTCTCATGTTCATCACCGCCGTCTTCCTCATCTTCACGAAGTCGCAACTCTCGACGGGTCTTCTTGTGCACACCTGCCTTCTTCCCCGGGCGTCGCAAGACAACTCTCTTTTCCAGTGTTGCAGGAATGTTTTGGCCGCAGTCGAAGTCGTCGTGCCAGATCTCAAAGCACGTTTTAGCTACCCTTTGTACTGACGTCGTATCTTGCTGCACAGCCAGCACTTTGCATCGTCAATAGAACAGCGTTCGCAAAAGTAAGTTGTAGCAAACGACTTCTTCTTTCGATCCGTGCGCAACAGGGCACACACCTTGCAAGATCGCTGGCGACGCTTCTGAATGCCCGTAACGGTCACCCAGTCGTCGGCCTGCTCGACAGCATGTGTCAGACGTAGTTGGGGGCGCTTCCGCTTCTGGCTGCTAGGTGTCGGTGTTGCAACAATACCAGCGAAGTCCTCCACTTTCAGCTGCAGTAATTGGTTTTGCAGGACTCCGAACCATTCTTCTCGCTTCATCACCGGCGTTCCAGCGATACGTGCAGCCTCTTTGCGCGAAATAAACGCATTTACAAGTGCCAAATCCACGAAGCCTCCAAAAAAGCTTTTGTAGTATTTCTTGAACTTCGTAGACTTCTGCAAAGAGTACTTTTGTAGGCGGAGCTGATCATGCACATCAACTCCGCCCATCCAACGTTGATAGTCGGTTACAGCCGCCGGGCAGGGCACGGTAATTGTACCAACGCGCTTGACGTTTCGTGTAATAGTCGTCTCTGTCATTGCCGAGCCTGTGCACAGGTAATGCACAGGTTTCCGGTCCCACCAGTGAAAAGCAACCATATTTGGAATGGCGACAGAACGAGAAAACGTGAACATGTCTCGGGGAACGCTTGCTGGACGTGACTTGCGTTTCTCTTTGACATTTGCATCATATCCAAGCCGGTTGGTCATTATCGTGCCTATCACGTACACTTGCATGCCCAGTAGCTCGATAGCAAGTAGAATTGACGAATAGAAGCGGTCGATAGCTACTGCGTGCCATGGAAGCCGGGTGTTGGGACCAAGCAATGTCTTCAAATTTCTAACGACTGCAGCCGCACCGGTCTTATGGTCAAATGCTGAATGCTCTCCATCTCTTCTTTTGCCCGCATACAGCTCAAATCTAGTAGCATACGACATAATTGGTGAGAAACCAATCTAATGTCATAACTTACGACGTAAGTAATGCCTCTTCCAATTTCAGACCAGAGTACGCTTCGACACCCTCCTCAAACTCGTGAGTGACTGGAGACCACTCCATTGAACGTAACGCGTCCTCACGTTGCTGCTTGGCTTGACTGTTGAGGGCATCACTGCCTACTTGAAGTGAGTCAATGAACGCTGCGTCCATTGGCACAGCGTCATCTTCTGACAGCTCATCCAATTCTTCAGGTACTTCACAATCATTGCCATCATCGTCATAATTGTCTTCTTCAATGTCGTCATCACTGTCTCCAGAGCTAAAGCTCTCGTAGTCACTCAGGTCTTCGTCGTCAGTCACAAAATTTACATCCTTCTTGACAGGATGACGGGGGCGTAGGACAGGACAGGTCGGCGTAGCTGGCACACGAACAGGTTGGGAAGCGTGCTTGCGTACGGGTTGGGCGTCAGGCTCACGTGTAGGCTGGGCGACGGGCACAGTGACAGGTAGGGCGGTCGGCACAGTTATAGGCTGTGCGGGCACTGGACTGTCAGGCGGGGAAGCAGCGCCAACATCCGACTGAGCGTCACTCTCGGGTCCAGATGACAGAAACTGCAGGTTTGTCGCTGCGTCTCGAAGCTCTCCGGGCGACAAATTAAAAGCCCCAGTAGCTGCTGCCTGTGAAAGCTCGACTTCAGAGCTATTGAAGCTGCTTGGGGTGCCAAACAGATCATTCATGGTCTGCTGTGACAGCTCAGCACTTGTGTCGATCTGCGACGCACGTACGTCCTCTAAACAATTATCGGCGGCGTATTTACTGGAAGTGACGGCGTCTTCAGTAGCAGAGGCAGCGGCGCTCTCGTCATCGTCGGCTACTACGTCAGCAGCGACCTCATCGTCTGCAGCGTTGGCTTCCTCTGCGCTCTCCGGCTCATCCAATATTCTTGTCTCTAATGCATACGCCACCACAGCCTCCTCTCCAACTAACACCTTTGAACCATCTGCACTTACGTACTTCCCTTTAGTTTGTATCCCGGTTGGTCGCTTGTACTTCCATCCCACAGCTCGAAGTTGTCGCCAAAAGTGGCCAAAGTCAATGTTGGGCGCCACCGCAGCAACGGCGGCTGTTTTGGTTCGTTTTCCAGGCCGGATGCGAGCCATCGAGCAAATTCTGTAATGAGCTGTGGGCCACCGAGTGGCAACTGGATACTTTCCCGCGTATCCCATCTTTTCCGCGCGTCCCTGATCCCTGGCTCGTTTTTGGATTTTTCTCATTTACCGGTTGAACTTTATCGATTTCAAATGACTTGATTAAAGTGAAGGATTTCCATTTTTGAGCCATTTTCTAATGTAATTCCAATTATGTCGTACGTTACGACATAAAAAAAGAGTCATGTCGTAAGTTACGACGTCGGGAACCAAGGGTTAATCTTTTTAG
>NW_003303726.1:57441-60013 GCF_000142945.1 Phytophthora infestans T30-4 | reverse complement strand
CACATCAAGATGACTGTGTTCATGGACGGCCTTCGAGTGGGCCCCGCTACGCACTCAGCTGTTCCGGGTGCAGGCAAGCACCCTCGAAGAGGCGATTCAAGTGGCTCTTCAAGAAGAGTACAGCCCTTGAGAACATCTTCGATGATCTCTTCGAGCTCGTGAATGTCGGCGACTCGAGCGTGGTAGAGACTCTCCGATAGCTTGTCATCGTCGCATGTTGCCAGGAATTGCTGTACGTGTTCTTTCGCGTCGCGACCACTCTTCTCAAAGTGTAGACGGGCGGTCCGAGCGTAGCCATTCAGCCTGTTTATGTAGTCGCACAGATGTTCATTACGTTCCCGCTTGGCGGAGTAGTAACGCGACAGTGCCGTCTGCGTGAACTGCGAGCAGTAGTAGCGGATAAACGCATCGCTCAACAGCTTCCACTTGCGCTTCGTCTTCTTCGGAAGTTGACGGAACCAATGAATGGCTCCGTCCCGGAGACTTAGCTCAAATGGAATGCACCATTTATCGGCATCTGTGTGGGTTCCAGTCATTTCATAGACGAACCCACGGAGCCACTGCATACAGTTCTCGCTCTTGTTGCGAGAGCCTGAGAACGGCGTGATGCGATCCAGCGGTCGGTGCGAAGACATTTCAATCCTCGGTGTTGGGTCCACGTCGTTCAGCGTCGCTAGCTCATTCATCTGACGCATCAACTCGAGTTGAGGATCTTCCTCGTCGAATGTACGCACCAAAATGTCATCGTCACTGGACGAACCATCGCTGTCGACTTGACGACGTCCGGCACCACCTTTAGGAGCTCGCGCACCGCCTCGGCGACCGAACGAACCCTCGTTACTTGCGTAAATACGTTGCATACGGCTCTCCGAACGTGGCGTAACCATGTGCGAGTCTTGAAAGTACGGTGAAGCTTCGGTAGTGCCAAAGGCACCACGCTCAGCTCCACGCTTGATCGGAGGAGTACGAACGAGTCGTTGGGGCGTCGGCGGCAGTGGAATCTTAGACGGATCTTCATCTTGAATCATCGGTCGACTCACAGGCTGCTTTCCGGCATTGATGCCAACGGCGCCAAACGCCTTCCGAAGCTTCTTCTTCCATTTCTGGAGAGCAGCTCCGGCTTCATGTGGACTCCAATCCTGGAGCGACATCGTTGATGGGTACGTCTCGTTCTCGAACCTTAGCGACAACAGTAGCTCGAGTCTCCTTCTCCTCGCGGAGTGGAGACTTAGAGGCAGTACGCTTCTTTGAGAGCTTGGCGCCTTCGGCTTTGGAGGCCTTAGCACGCGCAAGACCCTCGGCAAGCGAGAGACGTTTTCGAGGATTCTCTTCCTCATCGCCACCGGCTGTGGGAGCGCCCTTAGCCTTGTCGGCCGGACTCTCAGAGCGCACAGAGGTCCTAGGACTGTGCTCACCTTGATCACTAGCAAGCGACTGCACGCTGTCATCTTTGTGTTTACTGGGCACTGGGCTATGCCCTCCCACAGAGTCCGCAGGAGCATCGTGAGTGCTCTCGGACTCGGCATCGTCCTCACTGCCCGAGTTGAACTCATGTTCCACGAACCGAGGGCTCGGACGATTGTCTGAAGATGAGGGCGACGGGCTGCGGCGCTTGCTTGCGCGCTTGTCCACAGCCGCGTTACCCGATCGCCTCGGAGGCCACCTGAGTAGCCTCCTTGAGTGCAGAGCCTTTGCCGTGAGGCTTAGTGCTCTTGGCTTGCGCCTTACCGGCAGCAGCCTTGGAGCGTGTCTTAGCACCGCTCTTTGCAGTGCCACGAGGCATGATAACGGTCGAAGTGGAGACCTTGACGAAGAGCGCACAGGTTGCTGCTCGAGGCTCTAACTGTGAAGTGAGCCTCCGCCGCGCTCGCGCGGCCAAGTCGATGGTTTCAACTTTGAGAATGAGAGTTTGTGACGAACACCTCTTCATTCTGATTTGGTCGGTAAACCGAACCTAAGTGGGGGAGGATGTAACGGGGTACGTATCCCTAAGTGTACCCTGGTTACATGAAGTGTGACACTTCACACTTCAGGAGTATGACACGTCATACACCGGGATATTTGGTACAAAGTACCAAGGTCGTTCAAAGCCAACCATTGGTCAACGACATTGCATTTCTATAGGTGACTTTTAGTTTGTATTAAACCCAAGCTTAATCTACCTATAAATATACTCAGTTTACAATCTACCTTAATTAGGTCACTTCTCTCTCTTTTGAAAAGAGAGGGGACCTGTGAACTGCCGTTCACTGAGAGTTTGTATACTCTCGGAAGATAACTTCCTCCAGCGCAAGATGCTGTGTGACCCCGTCACAAAGTTTATTGTAGATTTGCATCTGAATTAGTCGATTGTTGGCAAAAATTACATAAGCAACAATATTTTGTACCTCATAAGGGGTAATCTACTCGTTTATAAGAGCTTACTTAAAAGCAAGTTTCTGAAACAACGGCTCGACAGAAATCAGCGAGATATCCACCATTTGAATCGCATGAAGACGGTGAAGAGATACATGTAATTTTATGCAAAGGTAAAAAAAGCGTCCTCGATGCTGTCGACCACTGTTAGTTCTTT
>NW_003303726.1:50431-52968 GCF_000142945.1 Phytophthora infestans T30-4 | reverse complement strand
CCCTGGTGGTCGTGCCCGTGACCATAATAATCGCCTTTGCCGTAGCTGTAGTCCGAAGACTCGGTAGCCTTGGTGTCCTTATAATCTGAGGTGACGCAGGGCGCGTCACCTGGCTGCTTTCAAGCTGTCTATCGCTTCTTAGAGTAGGTGCCATGAGGCAACTGACACTATAGTAGCAGTAGAAGTAAGAGCAGGTAGAAGAAGTACGTTTAACACAGTAAGTGCCGGGACAAAGCTCGACAGGACCGTGGCGTTCTGGTGTGGGGCAGTTGCTCGCTGCAGATAGCAAAAGCCGAAGTGATGCACTGCCACACACCCGAGCGCCAGCGTTCCGCAAAGTAGATTAGTTCATAGTATCTTCAAGTAAGTCTATAGTAGACATCAATAAGATGCCGTCCACTGCGGCAACACTTGTGCAGTGGCTCACTGCCAACCATGTCTCGATGCATACAAACATCAGTATGTTTGTACTCGGTCCCGCTGCAGTCGCGAAGCCGGAGTGCAGCACAGGTGCGTATGATTGAGAGCAGGATCGGGACTTGTACCGTAGCATGTATCGTAGGGACTTTAATTCACACTCCCACTTGATCTCGGCGACATGAGTCAAGGCGACGCGATCACACTCGTAGCTACGATCGCGGAAAAGTCACCCGTACTAAGCTCGAAAGCAGGATAGGTCAAAGTTCCACGCGTACAGCCAGCCACGCAAGTGTAGCATCAGTACGTATCCTTCTCCTTGGTCATCAAATGTTGCAGCTTGAGCAGAAGCATCTAGTGATGGCGAACAGTCGTCATAGCAGCCGTAGTTGAGGCACTTGCCTCGCGTGTCGTTGCGGTGCCATCTTCACTGTCCTTACCGTCCTCATCGTTTTTAGCGTCCTTCATCACAATCGGTAAGACCTTCATGGCCTTACGAAAGCGCGCAAATTTCACGACAGCAAGCGCTTTTGTCATCGTGTCAGCCACCATGTCCTCAGTACCAACGTGCTGCGTAGTGAGATTTTCTAGCTCCACGCTACGCCGCACCATGTGGTACTTATTGTCGATGTGCTTCGACTTCGAGTGCTTGCCTGGCTTGGTGCTCAACGAGATTGCTCCCTCGTTGTCACCCAACAGCAAAGGTGTTGGGTGCTTCCAGGCTAGCTCATTGCATAGACCAGCTAGCCATAGTAGATCCTTGGTAGCTTCTGACATCGCCACATACTCAGCTTCACACGTGCTTAGTGCGTTGATCTCCTGCTTCCGTGAAGCATAGGAAATCACATTGCCATCCAGCATGCTAACGTAACCGCTGATACTGCGGCGATCAGCAGGATCGTTTGCGTAGCCCGCATCAGAATAGCAGCAAATGCGAACACTCGTTGCAAGTTGCACATCCATCACAAGTCTGTAATCATTCGTAGCCTTGAGGTAGCGTAGTACTCTTTTGGCTTGGGCAAAGTGTGAATGATTGTAGTTCGCGAGGAACTTGCCAAGATGTCGTGTCGCGTGTGCAATGTCAGGCCGCGAGGCACTGACTAGGTACTGCAATGCACCTACTAGTTCTCGATAAGGCAGGTATTCCTTGCTCGTAGGTACAGCCATTGTCGAAGGTGTCGCCGACTCAGGTGTCGCACACCCATTGCAATCCGACATGTGGAAACGTTTGAGGATCTCCAGTACATACTGCCGCTGACTGTAGATAATCTGTCGGCGCGGCCGATCAATGAGAATCTCAACTCCCAGGAGATACTTCACTGCTCCCATCGTAGTCAGCTCAAACGTCTCCTGCAAGGAAGCAGCAACTTCCAGGCATACTTCACGTGGTCCCATCAGCAGTAGATCATCCACGTAAACTGTCAACAAAAGTTTTACTTCACCGTTCTCTTTCAGTGCGTACAGACCATAGTCAGAGTTCATACGTTCGAATCCCATCGTCATCAACTTTGCGTGTAGTGTCTTGTTCCAGATATTCGGTGCCTGCTTCAAACCGTACAAACTCTTGAGGAGCTTGCAGATAAAGCCTGGTCCGTCCACTTGGAAGCCGGGCGGTTGTTCCATAAAGATGAGCTCCTCCAAATCTCCGTAGAGAAACGCAGTCTTCACATCGTATTGTAGAACCTCCCAGCCACGCTGCACTGCATAGTAGATGGCAGTCCGAATGGTTTCGAATCGTATCACTGGTGCATAAGTCTCGCAATAGTCCACCCCCAGGCGCTGCTTAAAGCCGTGGATGACGAGACGAGCTTTGAATCTCTTGATTCTCCCACGCTCATCTCGTTTGACTGCAAACACCCAGCGACACGTGATAACTTTGACGCACTTGGCTCCCGCTCGTGGTACCAACTTCCATGTCTTATGGCTCTTTAGGGATTGCAACTCTGCAAGCATGGCTTCTTTCCATCGCAATCAATGCTTGCTCTGACGCGCCTGCTGGTCGGGATCTCCATGTCCATGCCAGTGGCCAGCACATGGCCCACCACATAATCTCGTAGTCGTACGCTCTGTTTCTGCGTTCATCTTGGGCGTTTTAGGCATGGCTCGACCGGTGGCTGTTG
>NW_003303726.1:47385-49846 GCF_000142945.1 Phytophthora infestans T30-4 | reverse complement strand
TGCAGTAGTGCCTCACCCCACAGGGTATTTGGTAGACTCGTAGCACTTAGCATAGCCCGAACACGAGGCATCACGATACCATTTGCTCTCTCCACAATCCCGTTTTCTTGTGGTGAATAGGCGTTCGTGAATTGCTGTTCGATACCATTCTCTGCACAGTAATTGGCCAGCTCAGTACTCGCAAATTCGCCGCCCGCAATCGTTGAACCGCAAGTTTAGGTAGCTTCGTCTTCAGTTGAGTCAACAGCACCTTGATATGTCATGTCGCTTCACTCTTCTTTTCAAGTAAATACGCCCACTTGTATCTAGTTGACTCGTCAATGATGAGAAGAAACATGATAGCACCTCCAATCGTAGGCTCGTTCACCGTACAGATATCCATCATGAGTGTCTCTAGTGGCTTGGACTTTCTCACCAATATTCGTGAGTGCGTCATGCGTCTCGGTTTGCTAGCCGCACATGCAACACATTCGTAGAAGCTAAGACCATTTGCATTCATCTTTACTCCAACATCGAGCTTGTTTGAAAGTACTCTCACAGTGTCCATACTGGCGTGACCGAAGCGCTGGTGGAGCAGCTCCATGCTTTTCTTGCTGTCAAAGTTCTGCTTCAGTGCCGCCATCACCATTACACCAGGTACTCGCTCAGTACGTAGACGATAGATGTTCTCGTGCATTGCAAACTTCAGAATAGTCCCAGGCTTGGACATCCAGGCCGTATGCTGGTCATGCGAGCACGTCAGCTTGTACTTCCCGGTCATCTGCAGATAGCCTAGACTGATAATGTTCACTTTAGCGTTGGGAGTGTACACCACGTCGTCCAGTAGCCGATCCTCCATCATTCCAGTTGCCTGGTTCATTACACGCAGTAGTACATAACCACAGACAGATGCATGCTCAGTAGTGCCGTTAGCAAAGGCGAGACGACTTGCACTGTCCTCACGAATGGTAGTGAACAGAGCAAGGTCGCCACATACATTGGCCTGGGATCCAGAATCGAGGATCCACTCGACCGCATCGCATTGCATACCTTGATTGTGGGCAACTGCATTGACTTGCCATGATCTGGTTGATCCATCGCAGGGTGGACCAGCAAATCGACGTGGAGAGCGCCGAGGTGACATATCACGTCTACGATTACCATCACGGTAATCATGTTCATCATAACTTCTGCCACCACCACGAGGAGGTGAAGGACCACGCTCACGAGGTGGCCCATCACGCCACTGCTGCTGCTGGGGCAGCTGCGGTCCATAGCGGCTTGGTGGGTCATTACGCCACTGCTGTCGTGGCTGAGGTCCATAATGACTGGGTGGTCCACGAGGTGGCGAGCTCAAACGTCCACCCCATCTCGGTGGAGGTGACGAACTGCGTCTCGGTGGCCCCCACGGCAAAGCATCAGTGCGTCCACGAGGTGGCGATCTGCCACGCCAACCTTGCATACCAGGTGGTGACCGACTGCGTCCTCGATTGAAGTACATAGGCTCATCACGAAGTGGAGAGTGTCCACCTGCTTCACGTCCGTACTGACGTCCTTGCTGATACGGACTCAGTTGCATCTGATTCCCATAACTTTCGTCATGTTCTTGGCTTCTGAGTATGTCTGAATGGATCCCTTGAATGCCATCTCCGCGCACGAGCGGACCCCCTTGTGATCCACCCTTGTTGTGCTTCGGCTCAGGCAAAGGTTCAACATTCGACACGCCCTTCAGCTCTTGACTGATATGGAGCAGTATCTTCTGCAATGTAGGTACTGATCCTTGAGACTGCACGCCCTCCCACTGGCGCTGCACAGCGTCCGTCACAAGTGTCTGCATCGCTTGTTGAACTGCAACATCAGCTAGAGCAGGTACTGCAGGCGGCTTCTCTTCCAACTCCAATTGTTGCGAAGTAGCCAGGGTACCATTGGGGAGGTTCAGTCCTACTTGATCATCGTCATCTGGGCTTGCAGGAGATGTGGGCGAGTACACTGGTGACGCCTCCGCATCTGGTGACGCATTGCCAGTTAGGTTCACAGTCTCCGTGTCACTTCCCGCACACAACGACACTCCAGTAGTCAGACCTTGAGCACCACTCTCATCTTGAACGACTTGCACACGACGTACAGAGCCAACGAGTGAAGCAGGTGGCTTCCTGTTTTGCTTCTTCTCTGCAAGCTTCCTCGCTAGTTCTGCCTTGAGTGGTTTGCCTGTCTGCTCCGTGCATTCAGCGTACCAGTGACCGTCACCATTGCAGTTGGCGCACCGGGTACGCTGCTTCTTTTCGGCCACAGCCTTCATTCGCTTGCGTTGCAGCTTGCCGCGCTTGCGATTGTTGCCATTACCCCTACTTGCACCTTGACCACCAGCGACATGGGCCACCTGCATAGGGCGTGCCACAGCAGTAGCCGGCCTCGACTGTAGCTCGATCTGGTTGCGCTGGTGTTCAGCCGACCGAGACGCTGCACGCCTCTGTCAGCTTCA
>NW_003303726.1:35978-46960 GCF_000142945.1 Phytophthora infestans T30-4 | reverse complement strand
GACTGATATGGAGCAGTATCTTCTGCAATGTAGGTACAGAGGGCTTGAGACTGCACGCCCTCCCACTGGCGCTGCACATTGGGCGTCACAAGTGTCTGCATCGCTTGTTGAACTGCAACATCAGCTAGAGCAGGTACTGCAGGCGGCTTCTCTTCCAACTCCAATTGTTGCGAAGTAGCCAGGGTACCATTGGGGAGGTTCAGTCCTACTTGATCATCGTCATCTGGGCTTGCAGGAGATGTGGGCGAGTACACTGGTGACGCCTCCGCATCTGGTGACGCATTGCCAGTTAGGTTCACAGTCTCCGTGTCACTTCCCGCACACAACGACACTCCAGTAGTCAGACCTTGAGCACCACTCTCATCTTGAACGACTTGCACACGACGTACAGAGCCAACGAGTGAAGCAGGTGGCTTCCTGTTTTGCTTCTTCTCTGCAAGCTTCCTCGCTAGTTCTGCCTTGAGTGGTTTGCCTGTCTGCTCCGTGCATTCAGCGTACCAGTGACCGTCACCATTGCAGTTGGCGCACCGGGTACGCTGCTTCTTTTCGGCCACAGCCTTCATTCGCTTGCGTTGCAGCTTGCCGCGCTTGCGATTGTTGCCATTACCCCTACTTGCACCTTGACCACCAGCGACATGGGCCACCTGCATAGGGCGTGCCACAGCAGTAGCCGGCCTCGACTGTAGCTCGATCTGGTTGCGCTGGTGTTCAGCCGACCGGAGACGCTGCAACGCCTCTGTCAGCTTCAATGATTTGCGATCATTACTGTTAATCCAGTTTGCGTGTTCTCGAGCAAGGTCACGAAACACCAACACGACATTCGACAACAGCAAGCTGGCGTGCTGCCATTCCTCAAACTCGCCCTTGGCCTGACGCAGCATCGTCACCTTGCGCTCGATGTCGTCGACGTACACCGTTACAGACTCGTTCGTCTGCAACATCCTTGTCATGAGATCTCGCATCAGGTAATCAGGATTGATTCCGTCGCCAGCCTCGAAGTGCTTGGTAATGTAGGTCCATAGGATAGACGCAGCCTCCATGTTGTCCCTCATCTCATCGATCTTGAATGTGGACCTCAAGGCCACTGACAACGACAGTGCGAGTGCAGAGAATGCCTTGTTCTTTCGTGCGCAGTACCATTCGTTGTACTTGGGTCTCTGGTACCCGAGCGCATCGTCAAAGCGCTCACCACCGTACGTAATGGCACCGAGTGTGCGTGGCTCGAAGTGTAGCGGCACTTCGCTGCGCCACGCCTTGTAGTCGGCCTTGGTCACGAGGTTGGGCAGCAGGATATCCGGGGAGTTCCGCAGTGCCTTGTTGTACTCCGCCAGCTCCTTGTCGTCGTATCTCCCGCCGGGGAAGGTGTTGTCCATGCCCGCTTCCTCACGCCAGTTCTCGCTTGCTCCACAGACGTCGCGCTGTTCCTCTGTCTGGGGCTGCCGTTGGTTTGAGACTTCTGCAGAATGAAAATATTGCATACCTTCAAGCAACCTTCGGATGAAAGGTTGCCCATCCGTACTATTTCCAGCCAATCCTTGCGATCCTTGGCTTCGATTCGACGTAACTTCCGCTTGGTCTCTCAAATCGTTGTTGTTCACACCAGCTGACACATCAGCCGAGTTCTGCGCCCTGATTGGGCTCATAACCTGAGGTGACGCAGGGCGCGTCACCGGGCTGCTCTCAAGCTGTCTATCGCTTCTTAGAGTAGGTGCCATGAGGCAACTGACACTATAGTAGCAGTAGAAGTAAGAGCAGGTAGAAGAAGTACGTTTAACACAGTAAGTGCCGGGACAAAGCTCGACAGGACCGTGGCGTTCTGGTGTGGGGCAGTTGCTTGCTGCAGATAGCAAAAGCCGAAGTGATGCACTGCCACACACCCGAGCGCCAGCGCTCCGCAAAGTAGATTAGTTCATAGTATCTTCAAGTAAGTCTATAGTAGACATCAATAAGATGCCGTCCACTGCGGCAACACTTGTGCAGTGGCTCACTGCCAACCATGTCTCGATGCATACAAACATCAGTATGTTTGTACTCGGTCCCGCTGCAGTCGCGAAGCCGCAGTGAAGCACAGGTGCGTATGATTGAGAGCAGGATCGGGACTTGTACCGTAGCATGTATCGTAGGGACTTCAACTCACATAATCGGTAGACTTGGCGTCCTTATCTTCGAGGCGGCGACGGTAGTAGCGCGAGTGGTCCTTCTTGTCGTGGTGGTAGTGTTTCTTGTGGTCGTGGTCGTGCTTGTGCTGGCTGTGGCCGTAATCCTTGTAAGACCCGAGTTGACGACGTGGGGGCATTCTATTAGCAGCGTCAGTCGCATGCAGAATAGAAGCAGCGACACACAGGCCCACTATGGCGAGAAATTTGGAGTGCATCTTGTTGGGCAGCTGCAAAACTAGTTGATGGAGCTGGAGGTTGGTTGTCGAGTGTCAGGGAGGAAGCGAGATGACAAGTGAGAAAGCGAGGAGGCTAGTCCGATCGAGCTGCGGTCTGGGCGTTGATGTTGCATCAGCCATCGTGGTCACCCCTCGTCGTGGCATTGTCTTTCTTCGCTCGCTGTGATTGATCGAGAAGACGATGAGAGAGAAGCGTTGAGAGAATGAGTCGAGTCAACAATAAGTGATAGACTGCAAACTGTAGTTATGCAGACATCACGGTCTAGGAGAAGTATATTAGACGTATTTTGAGAATGCAAGATCACACGAATACTTACACAATCTAATACTTCGAGGTACTATTATTGCAAAAAAAACAGCAACAGCGGCCACTTGTATTACTTTGTCAGCAATTTTTGGACTACTACTTCAAAACAACTTCAATTCCTTCAGTGACATCTACTATTACTACTACTACTACTACTACTACTACTACGGCTACTGTCACTACTACTACTACTACGCCTTCAGCCAATACTACTACGGCTAATACTACTACTATATGGATACTTCCACTACTACTACTACTACGACTACTACTAGTACCACTACTACTACTACTACTACGGCTACTGCCACTACTACTACTACTCAAACAAGGGCAACTTGTCGATAGGCTATCTACACCACTGCCGTACACGATTCCACTAGCAGAGCACTGTATAAGGAGAGGAATGAATGCACTGATGAGTCTTCTTGTTGATGGCACAAGGTTTGTTTTGCAAACTCATGCAGATTGACAGTGATTGCACGTCCGCGTGCTGTAATTCTTGGTTTCTACTCTATATCGTTAGATTCTACTCTACCGCTGCTGCAATCGGAGCATGGATCCACATCGCAAACGACTTTAGCAACTGATAATTCGGGGACACATGTCACTTTAACATGGTAAAGCGATCACATCCATTGGCATTGTATTCCTTACACCTGTCACTTTAGTTTTCTACGCTACACAGTTCAACGCGGGCTTACAACGTCTTTCACCCATATACTACTTTTCTCACACGGTTTCAGCTTGATTTTACTTGTCGTTCGACTTGTCGGTGGCGTCCGACTTGGTCTCCTTCGACGCCTTTGACTCCGTCTTGCTCTCCTTCTTGACCGACTTGACGTCGGCAGCGTGTGGTAGTTACCGCTTTGCGTTGCTGAAATGCTGGTGCTTGTTGATTGCAAGTTAAGAAGTGAGCTTCCTTTTGACTAACTCGTGCTCCTGCGTTCTACTCGACTCCTCCTACTCCTATCAGGACCAAAGGCTTCACCCTAGGCACAGCCTTGAGAGTCGAGCACCAGGGTTGCAGTAAGACTGCAACCTCATGTTGATAGACGACGCTGTAGTTTGGGATGGGGTTCTTGATTCAGGATAGCCTACTTGCCGTTGAGGTACGCCTCCTTGCTTGCCACACACTACACTGCCCCCGAAGAACCCATACCAGTACCGTCTTGATATGCAGATATGAATGTTGAGCCTCTTGTCTTGAAAATTCTCCAAGTATAGAAAATCCAAGTCAGAAAGACATATGTCACCAAATGTCACGACTGATGGAAATCTGTCACCGGTTGCGAAAAAACAGTCCATACATGAGACGGGGCAGTGTTACAGGTCAAGTTGCACTGCAACACGTTAAAGTTGCTCCATAACTTGACCTACACGTCGAATTAGGCTCTGGTATTTTGCTGAAAGGTCGACAGGGACTGTACAAACTCGTTGTCGCCACTTTGAGCTGCGTAATTCTTCACACGCGTAGGTATATCACTGTAGAGACTCTGAAGAGATTCCCAGGAGTCTTCTTCGTCCTGCAAACCGACCCAGGAGACGAGAAGCTGCCATCCATGTTGGGTCTTGCGGTGATCCTTAAAATCTTCGACACCAAGGACCATACCTTGGTTGCCGACATGGGCCAGGAGTTCCTCGCTGGTGCCCAGGCTTCCGTCACGGTAGAACTTGAGCCGGGATCCATGCACCATGTAGCGTTGGCTACTCACCAAGTGGCGAATCATATAGGAATGAGGGTGCTCCTCGACAACTTCGAATGGTCCCACCCAGCGAGCGAGTAGTTTGTTTACCGAAAGGCGAGAGTCGATCCCTGACCACAGTACGAAATCACCGATAGTGAAATTGCATGGTACTCCATTAGAGCGGCTCATGTTCTGCAACCGACGTCGCTCCCGAATGTCCACCACCTCCTTGTGCATTTCATGTAGACTTCGCTGCATGTTCTCCACCATTTCGTCAGGAATAGTCACCGGCTCAGTCACCATCATGGCCTTGCCGTTGCGCTCAACTACGATAGTCTCAAATGGTGTAGGTCTAGGTAACGCGGTGAAAAGCTCACCAGGGGACCGGTTGCCTAATGAAGCCACTGGAGTGTGATTTAGAATCCCTTGCACTACCGGAACGAGATATTCCCACTCATGCGTGTCCAGCTTCATCTCCATCAGCAGAACACGTAGAACTTGCAGCACATCTCGATTCAGTCGCTCGATAGTACCGTTGATCCACGGAGCGTAGGCTAGAACTAGATCCTGTTCAATGGAGAGCTGTTTGCAAAGTTGCTGTACAACCTGGTTCTTGAAATGGCTTCCTTGATCGGAAATCAAATTTTTAGGCGGACCAAAACGCTTCGACCAATCCATGAGTGAAATGGCTGCCACGACACTTGTTGGCGAATCGCAAGCCACCAATTCACAAAAATGAGTAAGGCCGTCCTTCATTACGAGTAGGTACTTGCATTCACCCACACTGTCACCAAGAAAAAGAAAATCCCAGTGGAGCATCTCGTTTCGCTCAGATGCGTCGTATGTAGGCCCCCAGGGGCGAGGAATCACATTACCACCTTTCACGTGTTTGCAGAGAAGGCATCGTTTCAGGAATTGCCGGCAATGTTGTTCCAGGCCTTTGATCAAGAAAAGGTCTTTGACTGTAGTCATCATCGCGTCAAGTCCACGGTGTCCTTGACTACCGCAATGAGCCACAATGAGAATGCGCTGTCGTAGCTCCTTCACGGACTCTGGTATCCATATTTTTCCGTCGACAGTCATGATGCCATTGTGATCGCACACCGTTGCTCTGGGTGCATTCCGCTTGTGTTGGTGTTGCACTTGGCTGATCTCATTCAAGGTCGGAAAGACAAAGTCGCCTTGACGCGGACGCAGCTCGTCAAGTTGGCGTTCAGTCGCGTCGTCAATGCGTTGCTGGCTACGCGTGACGAATTTGCACCTCACGTGCACCCCTGCCTCACCACAAGAGCCCCACCGCGAGAGTAGATCGGCCCACACGTTCGCCGTACCATCGATGTGGTCGATTTGGTAGTGAAGACCAGTGAGAGATAACGCCCACCGTTGTAATTTGCCACGCACGTGACGTTTAACTTCGTGTGTTGGTGCGAAAACGTAGATCAGGTTCTTGTGGTCGCAGAACAGCCTGAAGCCTGAAGGGCGGACGAGAAGATGGCCCAGGTTGCGGGCAGCCCAAATGATCGGGTACGCTTCCTTCTCAATGATGCTCCACCGACGTTCCGTCTCGTCGAAAATTCCGCTTTTGCATACTAGAAGTTGGTGCTGCTGCTCGTTAGCAGGTAATGCAGAGTCCCAGTCATCCACTTGAGTCACGACGAGCCCCCACCCCAGTTCACTGGCGTCACTAAACACGGCCACTGTGGACGACGTCGTCGGAAAATGCAACAGTTGCGAGGATCCAAGCAGGGTTTTTGCGGAGTTGAACACGTCTTCTTCGTCCAAAGTCCACGAAAGAAACACCCCGGCTGCTAGTTTCTTAGCTCGCCCATTAACACTCAAAACCGCCTCCAACTTGTCATGCAACGGGCGCATGGTGCGGCCAAAGTCGAGCAACGTATCGCGCATCCACCCAGCAGCACACAAAAATTGTTGGAGGTCAGCGGCTGTAGTAGGGAGAGGAAGGGCTTGCAACGCACTGATGCGTTCAGGGTCATGGCGAATGCCAGTGCCACTGAAGATGCGGCCACACCAACGGATCTCCTTCTGAAACAAACAACTCTTACTCACGCTGAGTTTCAGCCGGTGAGTGCGGACAATAGAAAAGAATTCACGAAGTGTAGCGATAAACGTAGGCGCATCGTCCGCATAGACGAGAATATCGTCAATCCACACAAGTAGGTGGGCGTACAGCATCCCGGCAAAAACCTTTTGCATCTCGTTCTGAAAATGCGTTGCCGAATCACTCGCTCCCTGTGGAACGCGCGTAGGTGTCCATACCGTATCGGTCGTAACAAAACTCATCATTTCCTGGCTGTCAGGATGTAGAGGAAGCTGCCAGAATCCCTTTGGCATGTCGAAATCCGCGAAACCGTAAGCTCCGGCCGCTTCGTCGGCAGAATCCGTCACATCCTGGGCTGCTCCAGCGATCGGTATGGTCAGTGCATTTACAGGGCGATAGTCGACTGTCATCCGGAAATCACCTGGTGACTTGGGTTTTGCCACAGGCACAGCTGCACATGCCCAATGACTTTGGTTATTTTGTCGAATAAAGCCCATCAGCTCGAGCCGCTTCGTGTAGTCCCGAAGGAAAATGCGTTGGGCTTTGGCATAGCGCCGTGAACGCGCTCTAAAAGGCACAGCTCCGTCCACCAACTGAATTCGCAGTGGTTCAATGTCGGCAGGGGGACCAGCACCCAGGTCAATCCGAAAAATATCCTCATACTCCAGCACGGTATCGTGAAGAAAAGAGAGATAGTCAGCGTCAAAACCATTATTCCCAGCTGCGACCACCATATCTTCCAATTTACTGCGAACTTCCAAACCAGAAAGCTCGAGATCTGCACATCCATCGTCTTCAAATGGGTCCACATCTTCACTAAGTGAACCCCCAGCCAGCTGTTCAAGTTGCTGGTTTACATCAATTCCGAGTGAGACGAGCGTGTCGTTACCAAGAAGAAAATCGGTCTCTTCACCCTCCATAACCAAACAGGTCACGTCAGGTAGCTTCACAGTACCCGCTGCCGTTTGCAGCACGACATCCACCGTAACAGAGTCAAAACAGGTAACTGTAGAACCTCCAGCAACGATAGCCTCAATTGGAGAGGGTAGGACATGCATCTCCACACCGCTACCAAGTGCAACTAACTCGTCGACCACTGCACGAGGGATAACAGTTGAGTCAGATCCTGAGTCAGCACAATACGGCAAGACCACGAGCTCGTTGATCATCACTTCCCCTGGTTGAGGCAAAGTCCGAACCACCTTTACTCGTGACCGGTCCTTTATTTCCTTCATCTTGTCGACAGCACGTCTCTTGTCGTCATCCGTCGCTGTCGGACAGTCACGAAGCCAATGCGAGCCTTGACAGACCCAGCAGCCAGTCTTGGGTGGCTTTGACTCCTTTCTCTGGGGTTGAGACCCAGTATTAGTCGTTAATGAATTCCGCTGAGTGCCGTCTCTACGGGCTTCCACAGCAGTATGCTGTTCTCCACTACCGGTTTTAGTCTTCGTTTCATTATGGCTAGACCTTCGGTTAGGTCCAGATTTGGACCTGTGCTCCATCGACAGTAAGTGATACTTGTGCTGAGCCCGTGCCTTCTCTTTAATGATGTTAAAGAGCATGAAATCGTTTCTCTTCGCCTCTCTGCACTCATACTTGCAATGTCGCTTGACATCATCACGTACCATACGAGGCTCAAGGTTGTCGATCAAGATGGTGCATCGTAACTTCATACGATCAGCAAAACCCTCTGCATCTGGGTCTCCGACACCAAGTATTTTTCCTAAACCATGGTTCTCAATAATGGTAGTAGCGTAGTACACGAGCATCGATATCATCTTCTGCCAAGTCGATCTTCAGCTTCTTCTTGAACAACTCGTCCAAGTCGGGGATCTGCTCGTTCTTTACAGTACCAATGCGCTGCTTAATCAGCATGAGGAGCTCCTCACTGCTGACGTTATCCACAGCCTTCCGTAACTCGTAGAGGCATACCACCTCCAGCAACTTCCGGTCGATTGAGGATTTTACTGGTTTCATCACGGTCTCGGGTCGTTCACGACTCTCAAAACAGCGTTGCCGAATAGTTTCCTCGTACTGGTCACGTGCTTGGTTCCATTTGACCAATGCATCATGACTCCAGTCGTTCAACCACGGCGCCTTGACGAACTCGAATACCGGTTGATTTACAGACTTCATCACTGTGTCCCCATCAGCTTCGTACTGATGTGACTTGGTTGCCATGCTTGCGGTCCCTTAGGACTAAAGTATACTTTGTGGTAGTTACCGCTTTGCGTTGCTGAAATGCTGGTGCTTGTTGATTGCAAGTTAAGAAGTGAGCTTCCTTTTGACTAACTCCTGCTCCTGCGTTCTACTCGACTCCTCCTACTCCTATCAGGACCAAAGGCTTCACCCTAGGCACAGCCTTGAGAGTCGAGCACCAGGGTTGCAGTAAGACTGCAACCTCATGTTGATAGACGACGCTGTAGTTTGGGATGGGGTTCTTGATTCAGGATAGCCTCCTTGCCGTTGAGGTACGCCTCCTTGCTTGCCACACACTACAGTAAAACAAGACTGATAAACGAATGAATCCACACACAATACGAATAATAAGATCTACTTCATTGGATTGGGCATCACATTATCATATTGCAATTAGGTATCGGAATCTTGACGTCGAGCGATATTATAAATTGGTCGGTGCAAGTTGTTTGCTTCAATGTGCTGCATGCCAACGATTGGAGTCACCTCGTCCTTTAGCTCCACCGACTCACCCCCTTCTGTTTCAAAGTGCATGTGAGCGTAGGATAAATCGCGGCTTCCATTCCATGTACGCAGCTCCTTGCGCATTGCTTTGATGGATTTTCGTGCACCAGCGGGGATCTCGGTTGCATGTTGGTAAATGCAAACGTTTTGCAGACGAAAGCAAGCGTGGATCAGGTGGGGATAGTTTGCGTGTCGAACACAAAGAGATTTAGATAAACTTCTCCACTTTTTGGCGAGTAATCCAAACACCATTTCTATACGGATTCGATGTAAAAGCTGAAGCTGCCTCTGTCAGATCGCCCCTTTGTCTGCACTTGATTAAACGGCGTTAAAACAGCTCTTGTCGTCCTCAAGGGTCGCTGGCAGAAGCCAGGATCCCGGAGACAGGGGAACGCCGGAGACCAGTACGGGCGGGATGCCCTAGTGAGGGAGAACTAAGTCTTCGTCAGGGCTGCGCGGGTGGCGCGCACCACGGGGACTTAGCTTCCGAGAGTCTTCGCACTCTCGAACCGGCGAATAGCAGTGGCGGGCTGCTCGTAGTACACGGATGTGTACGGAGATACGATCATTCCTTAAAATTATTGCTCCATTCTGGGGCGTCGAAGAATTTCGCACGCCGCTAGACGGTTGCTCGTAATGCGAACAAGTTGTTCAATGCTTTAAGAGAGAGCATGGGCAACGGTACGGTGTCAGTGCGAGTGGCCGACGGGGAGCTCGTCACTGTCCCCAACGTCCAAGTGGATCAGGCCGTCAAGTTTGAAGAATTTGACAGCCTAGAACGGTTTTCTGCTCTCAACATGGTTCCCTACGATATTATCCTGGGTATGCGCTGGCTTGAGAGGCACGAGCTCTGGATCGACTGGCGAGGCAAGGCAATCGGTGCCAGCCGCTCTGCGAAGTCCGACAGAGCATTGTTAAGTCATGTTTCCACCTCTGTCAGGACTCGAGGCGCCCGCAAGGGTTGCCAGGGTACCGAAGCATCCAGCAGATGCTTGGGAGTCGTCGACGTACGTGACGACTTTAAGGACGCTTCGATTGTGGCGGCGCCCACAGGGGATGCTGGCTAGGTGGGTAACTTAGGTCCACAAGCGGGTAACATAGCTCCGCAGACAGCCGCAGCTGTCTCGAACGCTGGTAATAGCGTACACGAGGTGGGTACCAGCGTTCCACACACGGACTTCAGACCTTAACTGAAGAGGAAGCCATCGGGTACGCTTCCTGTGTGGATAACACAGTGCCACACGCGGTCGCCCAGACCATCCTGAAGAGGAAGACGCAGAGTGCGCTTCCTGGGTGGGTAACATAGTACCACTCGAGGTCTCGAGTGCCTCGAATGTCGGCGCTATGACATCCTTAGACGTGGGTAACGAAGTTCCACGTCACGGTCGCCGTCGACGACGACGACGCCGCCGGAGTCGGATCTGAACCTCGTTCAGATCGATGTCGCTTAAAAAACCTCGGCGTCCAGGGCCCGGGATCCTCCGACACGGTCAGTGGAAGCGTGTTATCACATCTTCGATGGCGAGACCGGTTTACTCGTCAAGGCATCTGGTGTCTACTTGGAACCGTTGCCAGAGATTGCCGAGGTACTGAACCTCGAGGAAATGACGGTCGATTCTAACCTGGCCAACCTCAAGGCTGAAAAGGTTGCCGAGATGGTGCTTTTAAGACCTGAGGCCACTTGAGAGGTAAACAAAACTTCTCCTCTGTCTTGGACGAGGACGTCTAGAAAAGGTGAGCAGGCAGAGGCAGCCGTGCTTGAGTTCTGAGAACCTTGAGAGCCCGAAGTTCCGGTGTATCCTTTGGTGACGGAGTATGCGAACGTGGTGA
>NW_003303726.1:23791-29677 GCF_000142945.1 Phytophthora infestans T30-4 | reverse complement strand
CTCGCACCTGTCTGATTACCAAATTTGAATCCCCACAAATCACCAGCCGTTTTGGATCTTGTCCCTTTAGTAAATCCAAACCCAGAAGGAGTCCGTTATACTCCGCTTCGTTGACGGTGAGGCCTTCCGCGTAAGTGGATCTGGCCCGTACAACTTCCCATCCGGGCAGTCTCCACAGTATTGCACTGTATGCTCCTCCTCCGCGTCGTACACGAGCGGATCCATCGAAACTCAGGACGTATAGATCCTCATCCACCTGTACCGTCGGGATCGGGATCTGGATCCGGCGTTTGGGCTCTTTCTTAGGGGCGATCCTAGTCAGCGCCTCATCCATCTTAGCTCGAGGAGTGATGCTCGCGGCCAAGACTCCCAGGATCTCGTCTTCCCCTTTCGAACATTTCACAGTCTCCAGCGTCCAAGGCGAGAGTAAAGCCGCCCACTGTCCCAAACGTCCTTGCAACCCGGCCGACTTGAACAGCCAGGCTAGCGTGGAGTGTCGAGTCAGGATCCGGATGGATCTTCCCACTAGCAGGTTATAATTTAGATCCAACACGCGCAGGAGCGCGAGTATCTCTTTCTCCACCGCTCCGTAGTTCAGTTCATTCGGCTTCAATGTCCGGCTGACGAAGGTGACTGGATGACAGATCCCCTCATGTTCTTGTACCAGAGCCGCTGAGACCGCCCAGTCACTGGCATAAACTATCACCGTAGGTTGACGTTCCGGATCGAAATGACGGAGGATAGGCGTGGTCGCGATTCTGTTCCTCAGTTCCATGAATGCGTGTTGAGCTCGGATCCACCGAGATTCTGTCTTTTCCACGTTCTGATCCGTCGTCTCTATCCAGACTGGATCCTCTCTCCGTTGGTCCTGGGGTGGATCCAGCTCCTGTTTTAGGTCCTCTTCTGACGTCGTACCACTTGGATCCCTTCGTGGATCCGACATCTCCAGGGCCAGAGCTTGTTGGATTTTGATCCGGACAGCTGGAGTGGTCATCGCAGCAAAATCTACCTCTCTTAATTCATACAATACCGCGGCAAACAGGGCGTAATCCTCGATGAACCGACTGTAGTAGTTCAAACTGCCCAAGAAGGATTGCATCGCTCGTAACGACTGTGGGAAGGACAAATCGGCTAATGAAGACAGGTCCTTAGGATTCGCCTCCAATCCCTCCTTGGAAACTCGATGGCCTAAGTACTCCACCTTGCGCATCCCCCAATAGCTCTTTACCACACTGATAGAGAGATTCCACTTAGTACACGCCTCCAGTAGGGATGTCACTCTCTCACACAACTGATCCCACGATTCCGCCGGGATTAGGATGTCGTCGATGTAAGATCTGCGTCCTAACACAGACGGGGTCCCAGGATCCCCTGGCTCCCCTGCTTCGAATGGATCCACTTCTGCATTTCCTCCCCCGGATTCACCCGTTTCGGGCTCCGGTATTCGGGTGAACCCATAGAGGGCGTTATCGATCAGGCGTTGGTAGATCTGGGGTGCGTTCTTCAATCCAAACGGCATCCGGGTCCACTCGAACAGGCCAAACGGCGTGATGAATGCGGATATTGCGCGAGCTCGATCCGTCATAGTAACCACCCAGAAACCACTGGCCATGTCTAGAGAACAGTACCAGAGTACTTTATCCAGATCTTCCAACAGTTCATTGATTAGAGGCATCGGGTACACCATCAATCGAGTCAGGCTGTTAACCAGCCGGTAATCAATGCACAGACGTATATCCACCCCGTTCTTCTTGATGATGATTACCACCGGAGATGCCCACGGGGACGTTGAGAAACTGATGATCTTGGCTTGCAGCAGGCCCTTAATCAGATCCGATAGTTTTTCTCGGAACTGAGGTGCCACCTTCCGCACCCTCTGAGCGATCGGTTTCGCGTCGCCGACATCGATGTCACATTTGACTCCGCGGGCAGCGGGCGGTAACGCATTACCTTTACCAATCAGCAGATGTCGGCTCTCCCAGATTTTCTGACGCAGACGATCCACTTCAGCAGGTTCATTCGCCCCTAGATCCACTTGGATATCATCAATCGTGACCTCTTCTGTGATCAGTGGTACCTCCGGGATCACCGCCATGCCTTCTCCAAGATCTTCGGCGTGTAGATCCCCGCCTTCACGGTAGCAGACTTGTTCATCTTCCGTCTTCGTAGGATCCACCATTGGATCCAAACACCGCGACCCTCTTTCGCCTGGCAGTCCTTCTGTCTTCTGGGGATCAGGTACCCTGGTATCAGGGAAACCACCAGTTGGATCCAGTCGGTCCTCTAGCGAGTTTAAACCCGACGGTTCTGGTTTGACTAGTGTTGCCACTCTCGATAGGGATCCAGGCACTTTATCCAATGGAAAGCTTGGATCCACTTGTGGATCAGCGGGATCTGGCTGTTCGGCCTTAGCCCTCTGCAATCCTTCATCCAACGACCCTGCGTTATCTAAGGGCCGACTCTGGGGATCGTCCCCCGTCGTGGATCCAACCTCCATTGCTTGGATCTCAACCCGTCAATCCCTCTGCAGGATATTTCGCGGAGTTGGATATGAAGGCCGATCCACCAAGGGGCCAGTTGGCTCCGCCGGGAGCTCCACCTCTCTGAGAGGATCGATCTCGGTAGTCGCCTCGTACACCAGATTCTGCCATTCTTTGTAGCGGCGGGATCCCACTGACACATATCCAGGTCGCCTAGGGATACCGTCCTTCGCCAACCATCGTCCGATCTCCTCATAATGGTCCAGTAATAGTCTCTTGTCGCTGACGTTCGTGACCTGGAGGTATTGTGATCGACCTGGTCCTTGGATTACTGTAGGCACCCATTTCTCGCCCCGAGTGACCCACAGTTTCTCATGTTCCACCCACTTTAACCGGTCTGACAGCTCCCAAGTTTCCCCGGGCTCGATCCAGGTGGTCTTATCCGCCCTTATGATCCTCATCTTCGCTCCATACAGCGGCCGCCGTCCGCTGAGCTGGATCCGCATCTCGTCAGGGAAGCAAAGTGTCCCATCCGCCAGATCCAACCTCACCCCGGCTGGCACCATGAAATCCATCCCAAGGATGGCGTCTTGACCAGCGAGATCTCCAACCCAAATGTCGAACCAGTACACCAAACAACCTGCCAGCGTGATCTTGATGCGCGTTCTCCCGTTCGTACGGTATACGCCTTCACCAATCCCAACACAATCTTGGATCCGACTCCCATCCACTTGGCACCCAACCTTACGAGCAAAGGCGGTATCCAGTATAGACACCTCGGCACCACTATCTAGGAGTAGGATTGCTTTTTCATTGTTGATCTTGCCCCCTACCTTGGCTTGTCTGAACCACTTTCCTGGGGCATGGTACTTCCAGTATCCACGGGACTCCCCTGTTAGCAGATCCATGGATCCAACATCCTCAGATCCACAGGATCCAGTGACCAGACAGACCTTAGGTGGATCTGCAGTGACCTCACCCTTGGTAGGCTCAAACCATCGACCATGTTGGCGTTTCTCCCAGTAACCACGTGCCTCTCCTCTTTGTAGATCCAGGGTTGAAGAAACTTTGGATCTGGAAAATTCGTCCACTTGGCGCACACTAGAGACCCTGGCAACTGACACTTCATGTAGATCACGTGTATTATCGACTGGATCTAGGGTCCTGCTACCTGGATCTAGCGATGTCTTGTTCACAAATGCATAAATGCAGTACCTAGAACGCTCGGCTCGTACCGGATTCAAACCCGGCGAGCGTCCTAGTTTAACATCTTCTCTGCCACTTCTGGCAACATCCCTCGGTGCTTGGCTGGATCAAACCATTGGCGGATCTGGTTGTAGCATTCTTCCATCGGGCACTTGCCGACGTCGTGAATCTCGCCACACCCGCGACACACGTAGAAGCAATGATCCCCGGGATGACCTTTCTTGCCACACTTCTCACAGACCAGATGTTTCCAGCATCCAGATTCAGTGTGCTTCCGGGATCCGCACTGCGAACACCTGACTTGTGCTGCCCCGTCCATGAGATCTCGGGATCTGTACATCCCACGGTCCCCGGGTACGGTATCCCCCGGTCGAGAGTTGTCTCCTGTCTTCGCCGTTCGATCGTTGGACGCAGCGAGACAGACTCGACGGTAATCTTCAGGGTCGGAGTCCGAGCCGTCGGATCCTGACTCAGTTCCTAAGTCAGGCGCCGTGACTTGGTGGACACGTCGAGCTGGGGCCGTGGGCGTCGGGGCCTTTTGGCGATACTTGCCGGATCCGACCGCCGCCTTCTTCTGGCGGTGTTTCGCGCGATCCACCGCCCGCAGTACTTCTTCAAGCTCGTCTGCGTCGGGAAGTCGTAACAGGGTCAGCCTGTCGGCCAGATCCACATCTCCCAACGTCTCGATGAAATGATCCACGTGTTCCCGCAGTACCTTGGATCCCCCATCCTTGATCTTCAACTTGGCCCGTAGACCGGCCACATTTAGTCGATGTAGGTATTCCAACGGGGATTCATCCGATCTGCGGCGAGCATGGTAGTATTGTCGTGCCACCGACACTCCTAATCCACAGTACTGGGTCTGGAAACTGCGCAGCAAATCTGGCCACTTGTTCCTGGTTGATCTGCCCAGCTGCCGATACCAGTTCCTGGCTGGCCCCGCTAGCAGATCCGCAAAGGTCAGACACTTCTCAGCATCCGACGCTTGATCTCTCATGAGGGCCGACTTGACTTTGCTGATCCATGTTCTCGCTCGGTCCTCATCTTGATCCTTGCCCGTGAACTCCTTCAAGTCCGATATGGCTGAGATCCGTACCCTCTGGATCATGGACGATCCACCTGCCCCGGCTGTGGCTGTTGCTACCACGGCTGACGAAGTGGATGGGCCATCCAGATCGTCTGGGTCGAACTCATCATGGGAGTTGTCCCCCTCTACTGACTCCATCTCCACGTCCCGTGCTCCATGTTCGTGGAGCACTTGCACTTGTGGCACGGGCGCTCTCATACCCTGTTCGGCCAGGAAGCGATTCATCGCAGCTTCAAAGTGCCGCTGCAGGGTGCCCGAGGAAGTGTCGGAAGAGCCTGTGGCCATCTGGTCCACTGGCGGGACTGGATCCGTGAGGCGATTACCTCGAGCCTGATCTGACGATAATCCCACTGGCTACTTGCCGGATCTGGCTCGATCCTGGCTGGATTGTGTCAGATCGCGCGTAGGGCGTACTGGATCCCGAGCTTTCACGTTCACAGGGACTTCCTGTCCTCGGATCCTCGCCCGCGCTTCCAGCATGGATGCCCCGGAGGGTCCTAAAGTCATGCGTCGTGGTTCGGACGACGTGTCTGACTCATCCTCAGCGGCGGATTCGTAGTTTGAGGACGCAGCTTGGCTGATCCTCGGCGACGACACTGGATCCATAGTGCGCGACCTTTCTCCGGTGATGGACTTAACTCTGGCAAAGAGGTCCCGCGTCGCGGATACTATGAGATCCAGGTCTAGCTCGAAGATATCCTCTGCGTCGAACACACCAGCTACGATGCCTGACTCCGTAAGCAAACGTAATAGATCTTTGACTGCCACCAACTTGTTCGCCGTTTTCGTTGGTGCTCTCACCGGTTCCCTTGGATCTTCGATCTGTCGTGGATTCAGGATCTGCATGACAGGATCTTGATGCAGGAAGTCGCGTAAAGCTTGGTGGCGATACACAAACTCGAGATCCTTGTCGGACCAGCTTGACCTGGATCCAGCTTGGTCTTCTTCCGACTCTGGAGCTTGCATCTTCTTCCGCGTAGTCTTACTCGTTTTCGTCTTCTTTCTCGTTTCTTCGACTAGCGGGCTTGGGCTTAGGTACGGTGTTGGCTTAACTGGTGAATCTGCAAATGCATACCGTTTCGCCTTCACTTTCCCTTGTTTTGTTAGCGGATC
>NW_003303726.1:19576-21338 GCF_000142945.1 Phytophthora infestans T30-4 | reverse complement strand
ACTTCCTCCATCGTTCGCTAAGAGATCATGAGCTCGGCTCTCTCTCCATCCACACACTTGATCCGTAAGCGGCGCTGACCAAGCTATCTGCACTGGCATTCCAATCTCGCTTGACATACAACAGCTCGTGATTCATCCAACCACGCACGTGGATCATCACTTTCTGCCGTAACAGTGTTAGGGCCGGGGCCTTGCAGTCAATCTCACCTCGCACCTGTCTGATTACCAAATTTGAATCCCCACAAATCACCAGCCTTTTCGGATCCTGTCCCCTTAGTAGATCCAAGCCCAGCAGTAGCCCGTTATACTCCGCTTCGTTGACGGTGAGGCCTTCCGCATAAGTGGATCTGGCCCGTACAACTTCCCATCCGGGCAGTCTCCACAGTATTGCACTGTATGCTCCCCCTCCGCGTCGTACACGAGCGGATCCATCGAAACTCAGGACGTATAGATCTGTGGTGTAGCGGGATCAGCAAAATCTGCGAGATTGCCAGATCCAACTTACCAACTGCGCCCAGACACCGACTAACGGAGGGGGTCCCCCGATGATCCGTGTTCTGCTGAACTTTCCTCACCTTGTGTACCCGTCGGTAGGGCGGGATCTGCTCTCTCGGTAACTTTCGAAGAGTTCAAGTGGTGAAGCTTGAGTGTCTTGGCGAGACGTGGGGATGGGGTGGAGCAGCAGTGGAAAATCTTCACTCTGCGTCCGTGGATGGTTCCGTATCCTAAGCGAATATTCGAGCTTATGGATCCGGGGCCTAGATCGTGGATCTGGCCGTAGGGTTGCCTTGCGGGTGTGTTCCCTTGCCTTTGTGTTGTCCTTTAAGTCGTACTTGCCGCCTCCTGTGACGGGATCTTGAGAGTTGAGAGCCCCTAGGGTGTAACCGACCAAGTAGTAAATTCGGTTAACCTGTCGGATCTGCACAAGTAAAGGAAAAGCTCACTAGGTTGTAGGATCTGGCCAATGTATTATCCAGTTATCACTACCAACACTAGATTCGCAATTCCCAACCTTCTCGGAGCTCGTACGGCCAATGTAGTTCCGGTTCTTGAGGGCAGGAAGGCACTTGCGTGTCACTGTGCAAATTGGAGTCTGTATTGATATTTAAGCCTATACCTGCCTGGGTTTCTACCTTCTATGTCTTTCATCTGCTAAATCCCTTACCAGGCTCGGCTGCATGTCCCTTCTTCCCTTGACCCATCATCCCAGCTGTGTTATCTTCAGATCCACCGGATATATGACGTAATCATCATGGTCACCCTATTATGGGTACACTCATCCGGATCCAGGTCGCTTGGATCCACCTCGCTGTAATGGTACACTCGCCGTGGATCCGAGCTCTCCAATCATCCAACATCATCTCGCAACCGTCTGTGATCTCCATTGTCCCACGAAAGTTCGAGATCCACTGTATCCATCATCCCTATACCCTGGATCCAGGTCCCTCCAGGCGGGATCCTCCCTCCTTGGATCCGAACTCGGAAGTATGGGATCCGGGGTACCTCGCGGTGGATCTTGACTCTTCATTAGCCGTGGCTACTAGATCCACCTTCAAAGGGCACCGACCATCCTTCCTTCATAGGATCCACACTCGATCCACTCTTGTATAGTATATCCCATATCCATCTTAGTGAATCCAGGTAAGGGTGGATCCGAGGTAAGTCTTGGTGGATCTTGCCTTCTCGTACATCGCTCATACCAGATCCATCGTCACTTCATACGGGGCGCTGCTCGTCATGGCTAATCCACCACCGGCAACTG
>NW_003303726.1:5635-16647 GCF_000142945.1 Phytophthora infestans T30-4 | reverse complement strand
AGGGTGATGTCGCGTGGGCGACTCGGGGTATTCGTTGCGTCCCTAGGGGGGATTTCGTCTCCAAGCACCGGGTTGCTATATGGTAGGGCACTCACCGGTTCCCCATCTCTCGGAATCAACTGCAGGGTTCGACCTGGTTGTCCAACTTCAACAAGCAGCGTGGTAACCGACGTAGCCATGCTGGTCGAGCTTGGAAGAAAGTTCTCGTGATCCTCGTGTTGGCGATCCAGGACGGTTGGTGTGACGTGGATGTTTTGTTGGATCCATCCTTCTTGCATCTTTCCCAACGCGGGGATAAGGTAGCTTGGTTTCCGGGATCCGTGTCCCGTCAAGCCAACTTGAAGGATCCCAACCTCCATCGCCCAGAACCCACGAGCCTACTGGAGGCCTTGCAAGAGATTGATGAAGCTGAGCCTTGGCGCATCCAGTTTCGTGGAGACCCGAGCCAACACCCAGGACACCAGTTCCAGCGCCTGGTGGGCAAGTTTTTCAACGTTCAGCCCAAGACTACCTGATCCTCATCACTCTTTGACGCCACGCCCCCAGTTTCAGTCTTCGTGGATTCATTTCGTAGCAGTAACTAGTGACTGGAAACTGGGTCGAGTTAGCCCTTTGCATAAGCTATTATAATCCACACTCTCTTACTTGAATATGTCTATAACATTCCCTCGTTGGTTGCGAAATCTAGTCACCTGGATCTGGGCTGGATCCACCCTTTCAGTGTACACCTGGATCTGGGCGGGATCCACCCTTTCAGTGTACACCTGGATCTGGGCGGGATCCACGGATCCGGTTGGATCTGCGCCTGGATTTCATCCGGATCTAGCGCCAATGACCCAGGATCAATTGGGTCAGTATAGTTGGGGCCCTTGAAAGCTCGTGCTTGAGATCAAACAGGGCTCCTCGCACGTAAAACGTCACTCTTATGCATAAACATTCACTCCTTCCTCCTAATCCACCCTTCCCCTGTAGATTAGTCTTCTCTTTCTTTCCGATGTGACCAACTCACATCAGCGATCCTCCTCTTCCTGGCCCACACCCTTCCTGTGGGCCCTTCTTCATCCTCCCATCGACATGACCAACTCACATCCATGGGTCCCTTCCCTACTCTTCTTCATGAGACTGCATCACGCCGAATCTGTTACGATTCGTACGATCCCTCAAGAAATCATAGAGTAATGCTCCACAGTTCAGATCTGCCTCGTCTACCCAACTGGGTTCGTCATATCTGTAACGGGGTAAGAGATACCGCTACTAGCTTACACTGTAATGCGGAGGAAGCTCGCAATAATAAAACCAAGTCTTAGGTTTGTGTCAAATTCAACTCTGATTTATTTAGGACCAGGGCGGCTACCCCTGGCCTCGTGTGAACCACTCAAACACATGTCTATATCTGATTGGTCAGTAAGTGAGTCTGGCTCCTCACTATCAACCAATCAGATGATGACACCTTGGCACACGCTACCCGTGTGCCACTATACCTACTTATGTAATAACTAAAGAAATATCTCTTATGTAATTGGAGTTGGGCCCATTACATCACCCTCCTCTCTAAGTTGCGCTTACGCAACATAAGCGCACGGAACACATTTGAAGAAAACTCGAAAACCGACAAGGCGGAGACATCGGAGACAGCGCGAAGGGCGGCAGCACCAGCGCGTCGCTGGCGGTGGTAACAAGGGCAAGCCCAGGGTCGACAGGTGCGCCACAAGCTCTGGATGTACTGCGAGGACCGTCACTGTGCGTCTCGGCTCCCAAGACACACATCGACGAAATGCCCAGCGTACATGCGACTTAGAAGACTCCGAGCTGGAGGCACTTGGATCACAGACATGAGGAGCCTCACGAAGCCAACTTCGTGGCGCAATGGTCAATGCATGGGGCTTCCAGTCAGGACGCCAGGGTTCGATTCCCACCAGGCGCATTCACTCACGCACACGCGAGTGTTGTTTTTGCTGCCAGAACGGAATAGCTTCGAACATCTCGAAGACATGAGACTTGTCGACGGAAGTCAACCACTTGAGCAACCCAAGTGAGCATCACGTTGTCACCGCTGGTGTCATCAGAATCAGGTACTTGTTGGCCACCGTGTCGCCGCTGGTAATCGAAGTCGTTTCGGCGCCGTCGTAGCGTGTCGGATTGCCAACCCCACTGGTCACCGGTTCGATGTCGCCGGTGGTTTCTTGTTTTCATTCTTGCACTGACAAGTTGTGTCAGTGTTCGCCGCGGCTCACGCCGACGCTGCACGCGTCGGAGCGCGGCGTCGTTGTCACCTCCTCGTGCGGGTCGTACTCGTGGCCGTTCTCGATCTCATTCACGGTCTCCGCGGGGGGACCCGCGGGATTCTTCTTCTCAAGCAGCATGGTCTCAAACTCGTGGACCACGTCCGGAACGTCGCGGAGAAGGTTGGCGCGGGGCTCCCAAGTATCATGTTCTGGGGGATAGCCGAGCCAGCGTACCAAGTAGCGGCGCGCGGTCGGAATCGCGCGAGGAACACGACTACGGACGTTTCGTTGAGCGGTCGAGCTGTGGGGATCTTCGTGGTCAACGATACGCTCCACAATCCAGCGCGCATCACCCACCGAGTCAATTATCGGTGGCGGGCCTTCACGATGATACGGCGTACGCCCTGTACGTTCAGGGCGAGGTGGAGGCAGCTTCGAGCCGCGCGTTGGACGCTCAGGTTGGGGCTGAGCGGGCGGAAGAGTGTGCCTGGCGGGCTGAGCAGATCGCGTCGGAGCTTCGTCAGTCGAATCGGGAGCTGTTATCTCGCCTACGGGGATTAAAGACGCATGTGCTTGGCGCTGCCCAGCGGGGAGATCGTCCGCAAGAGCGGGTGCCAGGGGCTGACGGCTTTCTGGCGCGTCAGGCTCGTCGGGCTGGTCGCCCGACGCATGCTCCGTCTGCTGGCTCGAATCAGAAATCGTCGCAGGGAAGTACCGCTTGAGTCGCCCGACGTAAAACGTCGGGTGGAGTCTAAGTGATGACGGGATGTCCAAGGTGTAGGCGTCGCCCACAGCCTTGGTTACACGAAAAGGACCGATGAAGCGTGGGGCAAGTTTGTTGGCGTTGAGGTTGGTCCCGGCGGAAGCGCGGATTCCCTCGGTCGATAGAGAACGCGATCACCTATCTTGAATACATTCACGTTCTTTCGACCGTGCTTATCAGCTTGTTCCTTTTGCTTGTCCACTGCGTTCTGCAGTGCGTCGCGGACGAACCTTGCGATGGATTGCCTTTGCATGACAAATTTCGCAGCTGCCGAGCGATCGGCAGGAAGCACCGAGGGTTTCGATGTATAGTTTGCCGTGGTAACTTCTTGCTCACGAATCTTGCTGCCTGGATCGATCAAGTTCTGCGACGTCCATCTCGCTACCGGAGATGCAGTATGCCGAGGAGGCTCAATGGACTGCCTGGACGGAGAACGAGTCAGGGCGTTCGCACTGGCTGCACCCGAAGATAACCCTGAAGTCGAGTGCACCGGCAGGCTTGTTGACACCGGTGAGACTACCGGTGCGTGCTGAGACACCGGTTCACGTACCGGTGATGACCACGACACGGACACGTTGTCCCTAGAGCTGAGCGCAGCATCAGCATCCATGTCGACCGAAGGAGGTTCTCCCCCACCAAGGGTGGAGCCGCCAGCATCCGTGGGGTGACCCACGGCGAGAAGTGTCGGAACACGTGGATGGCGAGCGTTGTTCACGAAGAACGGCGTCATACCCGTCGAGGAGTGCTCGGCGTTGTTGAGTGCGAACTCGGCTAGCGGTAGGAACGAGCTCCAGCTCGTGTACGAAGTTGCATAGCTGCGGAGAACGTCTTCGAGGACGCGGTTGACGCGTTCTGTTTGTCCATCCGTCTCCGGATGTGCCGCAGTTGACATCAGCAATTTGGTTCCCAAGAGCTCGAAGAGGCGTGACCAGAACGCGGATGTAAACCGCGGGTCGCGGTCGGACACGATAGACTCCGGCAGGCCGTGGTGACGAAAAATCACGTCGACGAAGTGGGCCGCGGACTCTTCCGCGGTGATTGAGGCCGCCACCGGAACGAGATGGACCATCTTGCTGAAACGATCGACGAACACAAGTACACCTGTGCGCCCGGCTGTATCGGGCGGAAGACCGAAGATGAAGTCCATCGAAATGGAGCGCCAGGCTTCCGTGGCGACCGGAAGAGGGCGCAATGGGGCCTGAGACGTCGAAGACGGTTTGACTCGCTGGCAAGTTTCACATGTGCGGACCCACTTGCGTACCCACTTGTACATGTGCGGCCAATAGAAGTCTCTCGACAGAGCCGCGTACGTCTTCTCGCGACCGAGATGTCCTCCAGTCGGGGCGTCATGATACTCGTGGATTATGCGCGCACGTAGATCAGCGTCATTTGGGACGACGACTCGAGGTCCATCGAACCTGTCGATGCTGTACTTGAGCAGATTACCGTCCAGTCGATATCGATCGATCTGATTCCGCGTGGTCTTTGACAGGGCTTAGCGTGTCACTACTAGGAGCACGCAGGTGCTTCATGATGGCGCCGTATATAGGGTCATCATCGTACGCTGTAGCAATCTCGTCGCCCAGCGGGAGCGTGGGCGTGGTCAACGTCAAGTTGATGCCTGACGACACGCAGACCGCACATTCGTCGTCGTCCTCATCAGCGAGCTGATGTCCTAGCGCTTCACGGGGATCGTAGTCCGGACGCCGAGACAGCGCGTCGGCGAGAATGTTATTCTTGCCCGGCTTGTAGTGAACAATGAAGTTCTACTCGGAGAAGAATGACAGCCAACGGGCCATCCGTTGCGACAAGTGAGGGCTCTTCATCGCTGTCCGCAGCGATGCGTGATCAGTGTAAACCGCAAATGACTGTTCACCGAGCAGGTACACTCTGAATTTGATCAGAGCGTACCGCATTGCCAGGAGCTCCTTGTCGTGGACTGGGTAATTCTTCTCGGCTGGCTTCAGCTGGCGCGACTGATAGCTGATAACGCGTTCGTGTTCGTCATCATCGAACTGCATCAGCGCACAGCCGATTGCAAAATCGCTCGCGTCGCAGACGACGTGGAATGGCTTTGACTCATCAGCAAGCTTCAGGATCGGCGCAGACGCCAAGCTCTTCTTCACCGAGTCGAATGCAGCTTGGTGGTCCGATTTCCACTCCCAGATCACGTCCTTCTTCAGCAGCAAGGACAGCGGCTGGATCAACCCAGCGTAATTCTTCGTGTACTTGTGCAAGTAATTGGCCATGCCAAGCCACTGACGCAACTCAGTGGGGCTTGTCGGCGTTGGCCAAGCACAGATAGACGATACCTTCTCGGGATCCGCGCGCACACCGTTCTTGCTCACGTAGCATCCCAACACCGGAATCTCCGGTGCGCAGAAGACACATTTCTTCAGGTTTGCGTAGAGCTTGTTCTCTCGCATCACCTGGAAGACTTGTCTCAGGTGTTTCAGATGTACGTCCACGGCACTGAGGTTGCCCTCAGCGCGGCTGTGCACGAAGATGTCGTCGAAGTAACTCGGCGCGAAGTCTCGAAGCGGGCGAAGCACATGGGAGACCATGCGATTGAAGGTGGCAGGCGCGTTCTTGAGGCCCTGTGGCATCACGAGCCACTCCCAGAGCATCCCGCCCGGTGTACTTACGGCGGTGAGAGGCACATCAGATGTTCTCATCAGGATCTGATAGAATCCATCGGTCAGGTCGATGGCGCTGTAGATGACGCTGCCAGCCATGGAGTCCAGTACCATGTCCTTCCGAGGGATCGGAGTCTGCGCGGGGATGGTGGCATCATTCAACTTGTTGAATGCGTGAACGATACGCCATCCCCCTGTAGCTTTCTTCACACAGAACGTTGGACTGGAATGGGGAGAGGTACTCTCACGCACGTGACCCGCCTTTCGGCGGCCCTCGAAGAAGTCATCGATCGCTTTCACTTGATCACGAGGAAGTGGCCATTGTCTGGTGACGCAGTACTTCGTACCTGGCGCGAGGTCGATCTCATGCTGAACCCCACGATCCGCCGGTAGCTCGGCGGGGATCTCATCCGGGAAGACGTCGGCGTACTCGCAGGCGGTGTCGTATACGGGATTCGCTGACTCCCGCAAGGCCTCCCAAGACTGCGTTTGGAATCGTTCCTCTCGAGCAGACTTAGGTTCTGCACCTAGCGGACGTGAACGTTCACTGTCCGTTGCGACCGCATTTGCTGCCTCATCCACCGAGACTGCCTCGGCGACCAAGCATACTTGCTCGACGTCTCCAGCCTTGAGGTCCCGAAGAAAGTTCTTCCAGGACAAGCCTGGAAGGCGTGTGATCGTCGCCGCTTCGCGCGGCGGGCTCGCGATTGCGATGCTGCGCGACCGATTCGGGCCTCCTTCCACGTACTCCAGCGCGCTGACCGATTCCATCGGCGGGCTATCGCTGGTCGTGTAGTCTCGACGAGGTTTCAGGCGTCGTCGCTTCGACTTCTTCTTCGACTTCCTCGAGCTTACGCTCGAGTCTGACGCACTGCTACTCGACGATGCATCACCCTCCTCTAGGCGCGAGAGACCGTACTCGACCGGGCCGGGAACACGCGGGAGCCCCTGCTCAACCGCGGCATCGTTTGACGGGAGCCCAATCTGCTCGACCGCCGAATCGTTCGGCGGGAACCTCTGCTCTACCGCCGTCTCGTTGTGTGGGAGCCCCTGCTCGACCACTGTCTCGTGTTGTGGGAGCCCCTGCTCGACCATCATCTCGTGTTGTGGAAGTCCCTGCTCGACCACCGTCTTGTACTGTGGGGAGCCGCTGCTCAACCCACCTCATCATCTACCTCGCGAAACCGCGAGGGCTCTTCGTTCAACAACGTAGCACAAGCCATGCAGAGAGGGCCATCGCTCGCTCTGTGCACTGCTTGTGTCGTTGCTGTTTTGTCGACGACTGTGACGTGGGGCCCAGTCTCTTGGCGCCACCAAGAGGTGTGTAAAGACCTCGCTCACGTCGAATCCACGTCGACGCTTGACTGATTGGGCCAGCCAGTCAATCTCTGGCTGATATCGCGCAAGCCAAGGGATGCCCAGGATGCAGTCAAACGCGTAGTTCATCTCGATCACCAAGAAGTCGTCCTTGCTACGGAAGCCGTCGAACGTGTACGACAAAGACACGTCACGCCGCGCAACGCGGCGAGCCTTACCTTCTGCGAGTTTGACTTGGATCTCGCCCGGACCATTCCGGACGCGGACGTTCTTGGGTAGTACCGACAAACACGACGCGCGAAAGAAGTTGTTGGTCGCTCCTGAGTCAAGGAGCGCGCGCAGTGGTCGCCGGGCACCGGTGACGTGGAGGCTGACAATGATCAGTCTCGAGTCGCCCGGCGTAGTGGTGGCATTGGTGTGTGCTTGGAGCACGGGAGGGCTCGAAGGTTGGGCTGCCACCGGAGGGCCCGGTCCTTCGTTAAAGCCAGTAGGGCGTCCCTACTGGTCCTGGTCGTTTTTTGAATGAGCGACCGAGGAGTGTTCCGCGTCGACGTGAGAGACGACGGGAGCTGGCGCGCGGCACTCCGCCGCGCGATGACCCTTCTTCCCACAGCGGAAGCAAATGAGGGAGCGATTGCTTCGCCCAGCGCTGCCGCGGTAGGACCCGCGACGTCGATTGCTCGACGCGTTGATGGCGTCGATCTCCATGGGCTCGGGGGTAGACTCTCGGGCTTCCGCAGGTATGGCTGCGGCGTACGATGCAGCGGCCATGTAATCCTCGCGAATCGCGAGTGCAAACGCCTCCTCGAGAGAGGAGGGCTCAGCTCTGGTGAGGCAGTAGCGGGTCATACCCTCGCGCATGCCGAACACAAATACGTGGACTTGCGAGGCCATGTCGATTGGCTTGGTCACGATGCATGACGCCAGATGTCGCGTCTTCTGGGACGTAATCACGCATGGACATCTGCCCTTGCCGCAGAGCGAAGAACGCTGCGCGAACGCGAGACTCATCTTGCGGGGGCTCGAACGCGAGGCGCAAGTCGCTCTGGAGAGTTTCCAGAGTCGGGAAAGCCTCGGGGTCGACAACCAGCTTCCCGAGGGCCCATTCTTTGGCCTTCCCGGTTAACCGGGAGAGGAGGAAGTTCATCTTGGCCGATGACGCCTCGATGCGTCGCGAGGCGATAGCGATGTCGATCTCGCGGAACCACCGATTTAGCGGAAGCCGGTTTTCACCGGCGCCAGAATACGTAGACGTCTCCATCTTGACGACGTCATTCTGGGATGGACGCGAGGGAGTTGACACCCGCCGATTCGCATCGGCGAGCTCGCGTTCCATGAACTCTTGTGCTGCAAGACGTTGCTGGTCGGGCGTCGCTGAGCTCAGCAGCGATGCGACGACAGCGTCTCCGGACACCGCCACGAGGCGGTGAAGCGCTTCCCACTACACGCGAGTGAGATGGGGGAATGCAGCATGCTCCAGGGTCGCCCCGGAGATCTGGACTTGGCTCATCGTAGACTTGGTCGTTGGAAGGACTACAAAGTGCTACCAGGTGTAACGGGGTAAGAGATACCGTTACTAGCTTACACTGTAATGCGGAGGAAGCTCGCAATAATAAAACCAAGTCTTAGGTTTGTGTCAAATTCAACTCTGATTTATTTAGGACCAGGGCGGCTACCCCTGGCCTCGTGTGAACCACTCAAACACATGTCTATATCTGATTGGTCAGTAAGTGAGTCTGGCTCCTCACTATCAACCAATCAGATGATGACACCTTGGCACACGCTACCCGTGTGCCACTATACCTACTTATGTAATAACTAAAGAAATATCTACCTACTTATGTAATTGGAGTTGGGCCCATTACAATATCCACGCCAATACACCAGAAATTCACGGTAAATCCGTCCGTATCTAGTTCGCTTCCCCGACCTCATATCGGTGATCTTCTCGACTTCGAACTCGTCGGCTTCGAGATCCACATTCCAACTATCCTCCGGTAGGAGGACTTCGTCGAAGTCGACGCGATCGGATCCATCCACCGAAAGACGGATCTGCGGCCGATCCAGATATTCTTTGACCAACTTCAGCTTGGATACGTGTACTACAGGGAACAGGCGATATTCGGTATCTGCCGTTTCCAGCCTTACCGCGTGTTCTCCAATCTTCTCGCTCACCCGGAACGGTCCATGCCATAGATGGGCCAGTTTGCGGGCGTACCCTTCTTTCACTCGATCCAAATAAAGCCACACCTGCGATCCCACTTGGATTTGATGTGGACGGGCATCTTCGTTGTGTCGATCCGCTCGATCCTGTATTTCACTCCGCAGTCGTTCGTTCACCTGGGATCTAGCTTGCCGGTAGTATTTCTGGACTTGGTATCGCCATCGTCTTGGATCTCGGTTCCTTTTCTTGGTGCTGCAAACTGGGATGGCCGCTTCTAGGGTGGATTTGGGATCCCTCCCATGTACCAAGTAAAATGGTGTATCACCCCGGATCCTGTCTTGGGCGGTGTTCATCGCGAAGGGAAACCGCTCTGCGTACTCATCCCAATCCTTCTGATCCAAATCCTGGACATACACCTTGAGTGCTCTCGTGATTGTCTGCACCATGCGCTCGGCCGATCCGTTAGCTTGGGGACGATATGCCATGGTTGCTCGCTGTCGTTGCCCCAGGATCCGGTTGAATGCTCGAAAGAAATCAGACATAAAGCCTGGCTCCCGATCATGTCTAATCATCTCGCTAGCTCCAAATCTTCGGAAAACACACTCCTCGTACGATTCAGCAATGGTTTGCGCAGTTCTAGACGCACTAGCTTTGGCTATCACGTATCCGGTAAACAGATCCACCCAAATCAACAATTCTGTGTTTCCTTTGAACGACTTGGGCAACGAGGGGATATGATCCATGGCTATGATTTGGAAAGGGTAAGTCGCTTGGATATTCCCAGGTGACTCCCCTTCGATTGTGGGCCTGCCCTTGCCTGTCTCACAATCCACGCATTCACCGACATACCGTTGTACGCTCTTGAATAGTCCCCTCGAATGGAAACATTCCCGGATCCGTTGGTAGGTCCGACCAATACCCTGATGTCCGCCTTCCAAGCTAGCGTGATAGTGGTGTAGGACATCCTGTTGTAAGGTTTCCGGCATCACCAGTCTCATCAATCCATCCCGATCCTCGTTGACTCTCTTCGTAGAGGGGCAATAGAAGAGCAAGTCATTCAGATCCACCGCGTAATCCGTAGCGATAATGCTGTAGGATTTGGTATCTTCCCGACTCAGGTCTCGTACATCCCCCATCAGATACTTCTTTAGTCCTAGGATCCACGCTTCCTCGTCCTGTGCTTTGAGGATCCTCCCAATGCGGACTCTCTTCACAAATGTTTCCTCGAGGATCTGGGGGATGGATCCAATCCTTCCTCTGGACCTAGTGACTGCCATCACCTGGACTGTCCTTTTCCCGGATCCAACTACCACCACTTCGTCTAGTCGGTTCAACGTAACGAGATCCTGATGCTCGGCCTCTCTCTCCACTTCAACGCCGCATTTGATTCCGTAAAGCGGCACTGGCCAAGCTATCCGCACTGGCATTACAATCTCGCTTGACATGCACCAACTCGTGATTCATCCAACCACAAAACAACATAGAGGCGGGCTGATCGTGCGACAGATCCAGTCAGTGTCGCAGGTCGGCAGGTATTACCCAATCAGGGCGCGAGTTAATTGTGTCACGCTTTTGGATATATTTGTAATTTGGCATAGTTAGGTCGAGTCAGAAAGATAGGCGCAGTCGCGTAACGATGGGACGAAACTGTATTTTACAGGCCGAGTGTAGCCATGCGAAAAGGCAGGAAAAAGCAGCAAGAGGGGAAAGTGACGGACTGATTGACAGACGGACGGACAGACAGGTTACTCGGTAAGGAAGCGGGAAACTAGCGCTCTGGGCGCCCGCTCCGCGAACGCTGGGGCATGGTGGTGGCGTAGCGAGGCTGACACTCTGCTGCGCTGCGTGTGCTAGATTCTACTAGAGCGAGCATATATATAATGTATACTGTGATCTACTATGTACGT
>NW_003303726.1:0-3271 GCF_000142945.1 Phytophthora infestans T30-4 | reverse complement strand
TCTGGGTCGCGGCTGTGGTCGACATTTGCTAACTGACCACATTCTGGCTCCATCCAGAAGAATAGGGGGCGCTGCATCACAAGGGCCGGATAGTCTGTTTGCATGACCGATTTTTTCCCACGCAAAAGGCAGGAAATAATGAACGAATGAGAGTATACCGGCTGACAGACAGACGGACGGGACAGGGTTACAAGGGTTAGGGAGCGGGAAACTAGCGCTCTGGGCGCCCCGCTCCGCGGACGCTAGGGCATGGTTGGTTGGTGTAGAGAGGGCGGACCACCTCCGCTGCGCTGCGGTGGGCTTAGAATTTCTACTTGGACCACAGCTACATATAATATAAGTATGCTGTGATCTACTTATGCTACGCTCCAAAACAACACCGCACACAGTATCTATAGTGCTCACATGTTATGGTAGACATGACCAGGGTTTATCGTGATCTGCAAGATGAGCACCATCTTAGCCGGGAGGGTTTTGTCTATAATCTCATTTGAGCGCATAGCTCCCAAAATGTCACGAATCGGAGGCGCGCGTGGTTGCAAAGCTAATATATGCTGTACGGAAGACGGGTCAGTATCAATGATGCTACGAAATATGCGTAGATCGGTGAGGAATCCCAGTGTAGCTGGAGTAAAAACGCCTACTCAAACATATTACCCATCTGCACGTCATCGCCGTGAGGCAGTCGACACATATCATCGATTGCGACGGTCTAATAGAGCAATGTTAATCAGCTCCTCGCGCGAAGTATCTTTTAGGATAGGTAGTTTTTGCCGATGGTCGCCACAAACATCAATATTATGCTTTGAAATTATTCTGCTGAGCTGTTTGTGATGTTACTGAAGGGTATTTCCACTATCTTCCGCATGAATTTATCTTACTTGCATAGCTGACGTACTTTCTGACTTATTGGCATAGCTACTGACTGACAAAGTGGCGTAAATCCTTTCCGACTGACATTATACTGGGTCCGATATGTACGACAAACATACGAAGATATATGGCTGTATGCAGAGTATCAGATCGTAGTGTTGCTTAGACTTGATTTGAATAATTGTTCGTGTACATTAGATGGAGTACTTTCTCTGCCTACTTATCCGCTCGGCGTGCTATTTGATGTGTCCGTGCATATATCGCAAGGTCGTTAATGAGTGTATTTGCCACGCGCTCGTGATAGTTCAACCTATGCATGGGGTCACTGTTTCTTTATCGGTACTTTTGCATCGTGGTGCTAGCTTTCTGCGCCTACGCTTCTGATGGATCACCCAAGCGCGCCTCTAACTGGACGTAGGTCATAACCGCGGTGATACAGGCAAGCTGACCGCGCGTATGTAGGTAGTAGTCAACGCGAAATATGCGCGCGGCGGGTACATCTTATAATCATTCGCGACTCAACCGGACTCTCGTCTCGACCATTATACACAGGAAACTAAAATACAATTACTGCGTACAGGCACATCGACTTGCGACGACACCTGTATGGTCAACACTACCATAGACGTGCTTGTGTCTATGTCGACAGCAACTTATTGGTCGGTGCATAGTGCTCACTCTATACTGAAGCTTACACTCGTGAGCGCACATTAATGAAATATGCGCTGTGAGCGTTGGTGGTACAGATAGCATGGTTTTGCGTGTGCCCACGTGAGCGAGTGTACATGCCATCTACGGTGACGCGTATGCGGATAGGAGCCACCCAACTTGCAGCGGTGCACAGTTGATTCCATGTCTAAATTATTTTTTTAAGCGCGCTACGCTCTGTAGGTGCGTGAACACCATAGTCAGCTTACCGTATGTGCGGCCCCAAACCCCGCACCGTCACTCAGTATACTAAATACAAAAATAGGTAGGAAAAGGTCTAAAAGGGTATACTTACCAATTACTTGCTCTTCTGCTGCTTCTTTTGCTCGATGTACGGGCGGTCAGCTTGCGAGGGTGGCTGCGCCTCTTTTTCTTCTTGGGGTACCAGTCAGGACCCATCGCTTTCTTGACGTTCGCCAGGCTTTCCTGGCGGCACCCTTCGGCCGACTCAGGTTGTGGGGGCCTTTTCTCCCAGAAATCATTCGCTTTTGGGCCGTTCTCGCAGGCATACAGCGCCGCACGATGTCCCGCCCGCTGATTGTACGAAATGCGTAGCCGTACTGCAGCTTCCCGCAGCAGACGCAGCGCGCTCGGGGATCCGTCGTAGACCGCTGCGGGTTCAGCAGAAGCGGGTCAATCTTCGCCTCGCATTGCTTGCACGTAGGGCCCACCATTTTGCAAACGTGCGGATGTTAGCAAAATATTTTGTTTTAACCAATTACTTGCGTCCAAATATTAGCCAATAGCTTGGAAATATAAGACTGGTATTTATTATTTAGAAACATATTAAAAAGTTAATACTAACGTTTTGGCTTTGCTATAATATATTATTATCAGATTTCCAAACAAAAACATACCTTACATGCAATATAAATTGCCTAAGACAATTATCTATCGTGCGCGCATGCATCTGTCGGGTGTGGTGCACGGGAGCAGATAGCGAAATGCCCGTGCAGCTGCGCGCCTTCATTGCACGGTGGCAGTGGTGATTTCCAGGTAAAGTACAAAAATATATATATTCGCAAAGTCGCTACAAAAAGCGCTGGTCGTGAAGTCTACTTTAATATTAAAAATACTATCGTCTCTACTTTAGAAAGTGTGTGGAAAATAGCATCGCCGAGCTCTTACAAATGCGGCCTGTGAAGCTTATATTAATCAGATTAGTACTATTAATATCGTCATTACTTCGAAAAGTGTGTGGAAAATAACATCCCAGAGCTCTTACAAAGTACTGGTCTGTGAAGTCTACATTAATACTGTAATGATAAATATCTCTATTTGAGAAGTGTGCAGAGCTCTTAGAAAAATAAAGTGGTTAGTGTGCCCGATTTGCAGTACATACGACAGGTTTTGCGCAATAAATCAGATATATGTGCGCAGCTCGCCTGGCCGTTTGCATCCAATCGGTGCGTTTCGTGCTCGGCAGAAATGTTTACATCACGTCCAATCGCGAGGGCGAGAGACGGTCTGATCGTGCAACAGATCCAGTCAGTGTCGCAGGTCGGCAGGTATTGCCCAATCAGGGCGCGAGTTAATTGTGTCCGCTTTTTGGCTATAATTGTAATTTTGGCATAGTGACGTTAGTTAGAAAGATAGGTGCGGTCGGTAAAATTGGAGAAAATGAATTAGAAAGACCGGCTGTAGCCATGCGAAAAGGTAGGCATAAGCAAGAAGAAAGGAAAACGACGGA
>NW_003303725.1:1796680-1799396 GCF_000142945.1 Phytophthora infestans T30-4 | reverse complement strand
TTCGGCGAAGATTTGCCAGACCATCCTCACCCGTCAGAACCATCGGCATTTCCGGATGCGGAAGATGGTGATCTTTGTATCGATACAGCGGGAACGACGCAGACGGATACTGGTGGGACAAGACGAGGAGCAGAAGTGGTTTAACATCAAGAAGGTGCTTCAGGGCCAAGCAGAAGAGCTGAGTTACAGAGAAGCTCGAGATGCCTGGAAGTATGCTGACCGGTTCGTGTTATCAGAAGACGGGGGGGTTCACTATCTTGGATTGAATCGTCGGTACGACCACGGTTGGCAAGAGGAGACCAAGCTGCGGCTTGTGGTACCAACAACGATGATTCAATAGGTCTTGCAGAATTGTCACGACTCGCTGGAAGGAGGACATCAAGGTGTGGTGAGAACGTTCCACCGCGTTAAGTCCGATTATTATTGGATCGGCTTGTACGCTGACGTGGAGAAGCATGTGAAGTCATGTCCAGATTGCAGCTCGAGTAAAAGCCGTCCACAGCTTCGTGGATACTCACCTGGTAACGTGCTAGCCGAACGACCTTTCCAGATCGTCTCGATGGACTTTGTGATCCCACTACCGAAATCTCGTAGGGGCAACACGGCGTTGCTCCTATTTCAGTGCTCGTTCACGGGATTCGTTATTGCCAAGGCTATGTCAGATACGACTGCACTGAGTGTTGCCCAAGTGTTCGAAGAATGTGTGTACCGACGGTTCGGAGCCCCATCATTAATAAGGCATGACCGCGACCCACGCTTCATGAGCGAGGTGCTCCAAGCGTTCGCAGAGATGATGCAGTCAAGATCAAGAGCGACTTTGAGCTATCGGCCACAGGCTAATGGACAGCAGGAGCGCTCGGTGAAGTCAGTGATGGGGTCCGTACGGGTGCACGCGGAAGACCCTCTACAGCAAGATTGGGACGAAATCGCGGAGAAGCTAGTATTTGCTATTAATACTTCTCAAGACACTACGAGGAAGGAAACGCCGTTCTACCTCGTTCATGGTTGGGATGCGCAGTCGACGTTGCGGGCAATGTCGTCATCACTCAAACGAGGACTCGGCAAGCAGTCTGACGCACTAGCGTGGCGGCGTGAGATCAATCGACAACATGAGGTCGCCCTCACTATGGCCAAGGATTATCAGGCTGTAGAAAAGGAGCGAAGGGCTAAAAAGCATAATGATGCTCTGAGTCGACTGGAAAAAGCTGCTGTACCTCAACCAAGTGGAAACGAAGACTCGGCGGACCCTCCAGAAGCTTCGGAAGAGGTGGAAGATCCTGCAAGAGCTCCACCGAGATCTCTTTTTGAGATTGGGAGCCAGGCGTGGCTGTACATGGAACGCGTCAAACCGGGCTTGACGAAGAAATTAGCTCACCGATGGCATGGACCTTTCCGGATCAAGCGCAAGGTGGAAGAGTTTGCGTACGAGCTGGAACTGCCTGACCGAAGTGGGTATCGCTTTTACCCAGTAGTGCATTTGTCAAGACTCAAGGCTGTCAACGAATTCAACAGTCGACCGAGCACTCGGTTGGTACTAGACGCGACTAATGAAGCAAGACTCGACTTCGATGAGGAACTGTTGCCTGAGGACAGCTGGGAACCAGATCAAGTTGCCGGTGAATATGAAGTCGAGGCCATCCTCGACGACAGAACACCACTAACGACGAGCACGGAGCGTGCTGTACGCGAGTTCAAAGTCAAGTGGGTTGGCTATGAAGATACAACGTGGGAACCATCATCAAACTTGTCATGTGGAGGTCTGCTGTACGACTATTTCCGAGCCAAGAAGAGCGAGAATCGGCTACAGATGGCGCAAGTGGCGGACGAAGACTAGCGTGACTGGATCACGCATGAACTGTCCACAGGGCGATGCAGCCTGTGGTAACAGACGAAAAACGTTACTGCAACAACAAATTGTATATGCATTTGAAGAACAACATGAACATGATTACGCTGTGGAAGTGGATTAAGAATAAGAAAACATGAATGCCGACCGGAGAGCAACCACTGAAAACGAAGTCACGCGGGACACCTCAACAGTTAGCTGAGATGCTGGAGAACGTCGTGGAACGTGCAGCGAGGATTCAAATCGATTCCAAGTGCCTGGCCGCGGTGGCCAAGAGTGTCAACGAAGTCGAGTCACCACTCTCCTTCTCCTCTTCATCAGGAACCGGAGCCTCGGCAGCTGGAGCTGCAGCCGGATCCGGCGAATCCTCGGTACCAGCTTCAACAGGAGCAGCAGCCAGAGCGGAACGTGGAGTACCCGGTGGCGTGTCAAACAACGAACGCCAGGACGGAATAAGTTCGGGCTGAATCTAGAGAAGGGTCAATGACCACGCTTCGGACACATTCACGAAACGCGTACCACGAGGGATTGAAAGCTCCGGATGACGCTAGCACGAGAGGAACGTAGGGTTGTACAGGTGCTGATGCACGAATCGATCATACAGTACAGCATGGCTTGACAAGCTTCGAGAGCAGAACTTTCGGAAAGCTGGCAGAAGACGAGGTGCGAATAAAACGTTTAAAAGGAGGAACAACGGGATCCGACGGTTCCGAAAGAATTCAGAGCAAATAAAGGACACACCGGAAAGACTAAGTGAGACCCGGGACAAGACTGCTACAGGGTGTATGATTGAGGTTCCGGGAGGCCTAGGAAGTTGCCTACGAAGAGTTGCTGGGCAAGGGCAAACGGTCCGTTTAGAAAGGGAGCCGA
>NW_003303725.1:1776290-1795688 GCF_000142945.1 Phytophthora infestans T30-4 | reverse complement strand
TTCGATTCAGTAGATACCGGGTACTGATGTACCACCTACCGCCAAGCCAATCAATACTCGCTGGGTATATGCAGTAAAGTCGGATCACCAAGGCTACGTGATTCGATTCAAAGCTCGGAGTGTAGCATTTGGAAATCACTAGAGACCTGGAATCGATTTTGTTGAAACGTTCTCTCCGGTGGCTCGCATGTCGTCGTTTCGGTTGATGGTAGCGCTTGCTGCAACATTGCAACTGAAAGTGTATGGAGGTGATATTAACACTGCGTATCTCAATGCACTGCTGGGGATTCGTCAATACCTGAGGTCGATCGACGGGTTTCCGTGTAAGATCGATGGGCATGTCTACGTGGTTGTAAAAACATTGTATGGATTGAAGCAGTCTGGTCGAGAATGGAACTCGGAGTTGAACGGTTGGTTGCTAGGACATGGCTATATTCATCCACTCACTGAGCCTTGTTTGTACTACAAGTTTGAGGGTGATACCATTATGCTAGTGCTTGTCTATGTGGACCATTCTGGTGGCGACAAGCAACGAAACCAGTAAGTGTAAGCTGTTTGAAGATCTCGATAAGGCGTATGGTATTAAAGACCAAGGATGTTTAAGTCAATATTTGGGTGTTGAAGTGGAGCAAACCGCAGAGTATGTTACTATTCGACAAAGCAAATACGCCAAAGAGATTTTGGAGACATTCGGATATGACCATGCGCATGCAGTGGGAAATTCAACGGAGACGAACGTACGACTGACTCCTCTTGATGAAGACGAAGAATCGGATACAAGTTTTTCGTACCGTCAAGCTATTGGGATGCTGATGTATCTGTCTACAGGAACAAGACCCGATTTGGCTTTTGCAGTTGGACAACTGAGTCGGTTTGTGGCTAAGCCTTTACTAAGCATGTCAGAGCGTTGAAGAGGGTGCTACGCTATCTAGCAGGGACTATTGACTACGGCATATCTTATGAAAGATCCAAGGAGGTGCCGACAAGTGTTGTTCTCGAGGGATACTGTGACAGCGACTGGGCGAATGACCCAGAATCACGTAAAAATTCAACCGGTTATGTATTCACGCTGGCAGGTGGTGCCATATCGTGGATGTCTCGACGCCAGTCAATCGTGGCGTTATCTACCGCTGAAGCAGAGTATGTTGCTGCATGCGAGGCATCGATGGAGGCAGCTGCAGAGAGCAATATTTTACAGGAGATCCTGCCGCATCTGAGTGTTGAACTCAAGATTGGGATTGACAATCATGCTGCACACGTGTTAGCAACCAATCCAACGTACAGCCGCCGTACACGCCATATCGAGCTCCGATGGCATTACGTACGAGAGCAAGTGCAAAAGAGAGCTATCCAGCTGCACAAAGTGAGAGGCGAAGTTAATCCGGCTGATGCATTTACGAAGGCATTGGAGAAGCAAAGACTGAAGTCACTACTGCCGCTTGAGGGCATCGGCGAAAACAAGTAAGCCAGCATCGTCGCAGGAAGTGTATGCTGCTGTTCGAATCGTGCGCTTCGTGGGAGGCGTGTTGGAATGCATATTGGAGACCTGACGACAATGCAGTTGGAGACCAGGTCTGAGACCCGTGCACAACGTAAGACTAACTAAGAATGAAGCTTCGAGAAACTGAGAGACACGGGCCTCTGTATGGGAAGCGGGCTTGAACCCGTTTATTGATTGTAGGAGCACGAGGGAGTTTGCAGAGTCCTCGAGTGCTTAACGATCTAATCTATTTACTTTCCATTTTCCTCTCTGGTGTGCAAAGGCTGCCTACGGATCCAGTGCAAACAACAAGAATATCTCGTTTTGGGTGGAGTCAATGGCTCACACAAAGCAAATAACGCGTCGTAGGAGCTTTTATCCATTCTGAAGTGATCGCGGAACAGAAATGGATTAGGACTGGTGTAGATGACTGAAAAAACGTGGCTGGGGGTCTCTGTGCTCAATAGCCGTGGTATAGGTTCCTTGAGTGCCATTTGCTTTTGCGTTGCCGCCTCCTGCATTTTAGCAAGCGCTTGGGGGAGCCACAGGTCATCGCCGTCGTGGTTGTCGTTGTCTATTATTTTTCCCTGGTGATTGGTCTTTTTTTCTTTGACCAAGGGTTGGCGGTCGCAGACGCCTTTGAATCCAGCCTTTTTCTGATGGAACACGATCACTTATTTTCATCTTTATTTTACTTAACAAAACGACTGTTCTACAGCTCTAGCTTATGTTCAAACAAGCTGGATTTGCCCCTGCAAACCGAACACGGCCTAAGGCCTAATGACGCCTTCGGTTTGCAGGGCTGAATGTTGAAACCAGTCGTTTGGAGCTATCCTGCTGGAGGTCATTTTTTGTGTTTCTTAGCGGAATAAAGCTGGTTGAGACATTCCAGCTCTTTAATAACAATTACAGCTGGTTTTAGCTTAGATCGAACACGGCCTAAAAGTGGTGGGTGAACAAAACATTTTGAGCTCGAACACCTCACACACATTGTTTTGGCCAAACTTAATTTTTAGGGAGAATACCCTCAAATTGGCCATTAAAACTCCAATTTTAATTTGCAATCTCAATTAAAACCTGATTTTTGGCGATGTCTTCCCCTCCCTCCCCCAATAATTTCGGTCTAGATCCGCCCTGGACACAGAACATGCCGACACCAAGACAAAAAAAACAAGAAAACAACGCTGGTGGTGGTTCCGTCAGTGCAGTACTGAAAAGAGTAAGAAACAGTATCATTCAGTGGTATTTGTACACCGACCCTTCAGGCAGCCCACATCCATCCCCATACGGGGCTGTAGACTCCATTGAGTATCGTGGTCAAGAGATTTTAGTTTGCTCACAATTAGCGATCGCGTCTCAAAAGAGGGAGAATACGTTGCAGTCCACAATGAAGGGAGGGTCCAGCGAAACTGGTCTCACATCCGAGACCTGGGAGGAAATGGCTTTCCGAGCCTATCCCTACTTTAAATAGAAGAGTCAGTGTCTCCTCGAAGAGTGAGAGGCGATCTGGGGTGACGGAAGCCGCTCAAGTAGAACGGTGGAGACCCCGTGGGCGCGTGCACCGCGTTGTTGAGCGCAAATCAACAACTGGAAGCTACGTCGACCATGCACGTGGTGCTGCCGCGCACACATGTCCTCGAGCACTCGATTGACGCGCTCTGTCTGGCCGTCTGGCTGTGGATGGGCCGCAATAGACATCTGCAGACGAGTTTCCAGTAAAGGAGACAGCGTTTTCTGAAACGCAGCCGTGAACCGCGGGTCTCGGTCCGAGACAATCGTCTCCGGGAGACCGTGATAGCGGATCACGCCATCGACGAACAACTTTGCGGTTTGCTCGCCCGTAACAGTGACGGGAACCGGAGCAAGATGTACCATCTTGCTCAGCCGACACACGAGCACCAAAATTCCAGTGTTGCCGTGTCCGTCGGCGGGAAGCCCAAATATGAAGTCAAGACTCATCGACTTCTAACAGTCAGCCGGAACGGTAGGCTCTGTAGTGGATCCGAAGAGTGCCCTGCGCGTTTGACCCGCTGACATGTTTCACATGTCTTCACTCATCGGCCTACCCACTTGTACACCAGAAGGACTAAGAGACCGACAGAAAGGTCTTCTCGCGGCCCAAGTGGCCGCTGGAGGGCGCGTCATGCGCCTCCGCGAGGATATCGAACTTCAGATCCTCGTCGTTGGGTACGACCACCCGTGGAGGATCATTGGGCTTCACCCGGTAATAGAGGAGGCCCTCCTTCAACTCATATCGGTGGAGCCGTGAGCGCTGTTGCGACGAGGGCCAGTCGGACTTCGCGCTCGTTCCGGCCTTAAGGAAGTTGACGATAGGCGCGACAGCCTCATCGTCACGATACCACATGCGTATCCGATCATATAGATCCGTTGTCACCCGTGTGATGTGGGCCAACTCATAGTCAGGACGCCGAGAGAGGGCGTCCGCCATCACGTTGAGCTTGCCCGGCTTGTAGTCGACGCGGAAGTTGTATTCCGCGAAGAAGGACAGCTACCTAGCCATCCTTTGGGAGAGGTGAGGCGAGTTAGTCGCTGTCCTCAAGGACGCGTGGTCTGTGTAGATCACAAAGGGCCTAGAGCCCAGAAGGTGAACACGAAACTTCACAAGGGCATATTTCATTGCCAGGAGCTCCTTGTCGTGGACAAGGTAGTTCCGCTCGGCGGATTGAGTTACCTGAACTGGAACGAGATGACTCGTTCGTGTCCAGCCGTGTCGGCCTGCAGCAATGCACATCCGATGGCGTAATCGGAGGCATCGCAGACGACGCTAAACGGCTTCGTCTCGTCCGGCAGGGCCAGGACAGGGGCCTCTTGGAGACTGGCCTTGATGCTGTCAAAAGCATCCAGGTGCTTTTGCTCCCAGCGCCAGTCGACGTCCTTCTGAAGGAGGCCCGACAAGGGCTTAGCGAAGCCCGCGTACCCTGCACTGTACTTGTAAAGGTAGTTGGCCAAGCCTAACCACTTTCGAAGATCCTTCTGGGATCGGGGCGTTGGCCATGCTGCAATGGCCTTGACCTTGTCTGGGTCAGCCCGAACGCCCATGTTGCTTACGAAGCAACCGATAACTTTAATCTCTGGTGACGTGAAAACGCACTTGTCGATGTTGACGCAGAGCTTGTTCGCTCGCATCACGTCTAACACTCGACGGAGGTGCCCCAGATGCACCTCCATGGCCATCTTGCATCCCTTGACACGGCAATGGACGAATATGTCGTCGAAGCACGTCTGTACGAAGGTACGCAAAGAGCGGAACAATTGCGTCACGAGCGATTGAACATCACCGGGGCGTTAGACAAGCCCTACGGCATGATGAGCCACTTCCAAAGCATACCGCTTGGAGTTCTCACCGCGGTGAGCGGGATGTCGGTCTCACGCATCAGGATCTGGTAGTATCCGTCTACCAAATCCTGCGCTCTGTACAGTACACTTCCGGCCATGTTGTTTAACAACACATCCTTTCGTGAGATTGGTGTTTAAGCCGGCACCGTCGCGTTGTTCAGCTTGTTATAAGCGTGCAATAGACGCCACTTTCCGTTCGGCTTCCGAACGCAGAAGTTGGCGTCGAGTGCGGGGACTTCGATTCCCGCACCATGCCTGCCTTCGCTTTCGCAGCGAAGAAGGCATCAATGACCTCGCACTGTTCGCGCAGGAGCGGCCATTGCCTCGTGACATAATACTTTGTACCAGGTACGATATCAATCTTGTGCCGTACACCTCGATCTGGTGGGAGTTGGGTCGGTGGGTGTTTGTTCACCACGTCCGCATACTCCGTCACCAAAGGATACACCGTATTATTGGGGCTCTTAAGGATCTCCGAGCCCAAGCGCGTCTGACGCTGCTTGTTCAGGTCTTCTAGGACGCTCTCGTCCATGACTGAGGAGGAGTTCAGCTCCTCCCGAGTGGCTTCAGGTCTTATAAGCACCATCTCGGCAACCTTTACAGTCTTGAGGTTGACCAGGAAAGACTCGATCGTCATTTCCTTGAGGTACAGTATCTCTGCAACCTCTGGCAACGGTTCCGAGCGGACACCAGATGCCTTGACGGGTAAACTGGTCTCGCCATCGAAGATGAGATAACACTCTTCTACCGGCCCTGTCGGAGGAGCCCGGGTCCTGGACTCCGAGACGCTTGAAGCGACGTCGATCTGAACGAAGTTCAGATCCGACTTTTGGCGGCGGCGGCGTCGTCGTCGACGGCGACCGTGACGTGGAGCTTTGTTACTCACGTCTGGGGATGTCGTAGCGCTGACATCCGAGGCACTCGTGGCCTCGTGTTGTACTGTGGTACCCACACAGGAAGCGTATCCGACGTCCTCCACTTCAGTTAAGGTCGGGGCGACCGCGGGTGGCACTATGTTACCCACACAGAAAGCGTAGCCGACGTCTTCCTCTTCAGTTAAGGTCTGGGCGACCGTGTGTGGAACTCTGTTACCCACCTTGAACACGCTATTGTCAGTGTTCGTGACAGCTGCAGCTATCTGCGGAACTAAGTTACCCGCTTGTGGATCTAAGTTACCCACTTGGCCAGCGCCTCCTCTGGGCGCTGCCACCATCAAAGCATCCTCGGAGTCGTCATATACGTCGACGACTCCCAAGCATCTGCCGGATGCTTTGGTACCCTAGCAACCCTTGCGGGCGCCCCGGATCCTGACAGATGTGGGAACATGACTCACCAATGCTCTGTCGGACTTCGCAGGGCGGCTGGCACCAATGGTCTTGCCTCGCCAGTCGATCCAGGGCTCGTGCTCCTCAAGCCAGGGCATGTCCAGGATCATATCGTATGGATCTATGCCAAGAACAGTGAGCTGTTCGATGCTGTCAAAGGCTTCAAACTTGACAACCAGATCCACTTGGACGTTGAGGACAGTGACGCCTTTCCCGTCGGCCAATCGCACTGACACCGTCCCGGTGTCCTTGCTCTCTCTCAAAGCATCGGACAAATTGTTGCTATTACGAGCAGCCGTCTGGCGGCGTCCGAAATTATTCAACGCCCCAGAATCGATCAAGATTCTAAAGGGACGATCGTTTTCCCGTACACATCCGTGTACTACGAGCGACCCGCCGCTGCTCTTCGCCGATTCGAGAGTGCGAAGACTCTCAGGGGCTAAGTCCCCGTGGTACGCGCCACCCGCGCACCCTTCATGAAGACTTAGCTCTTCCCCAGTAGGGCGCCCCGCCCCTACTAGTTTCCGGCGTTCCCCTGTCCCCGGGATCCTGGCTTATGCCAGCGACCCTTGAGGACGGGCTTGGGGAAAGACCGTCCGAGGAGTCTTTCCGCGGGACAGTCGCGCTTGAAGTGGCCCATCTTCCCGCAGTCGAAGCAGCGTATGGCGGACACGAGTTCCATGGGAACTGGTCCGTTGGGGCTCGTTCGACTGGGAGTCGACACGGAACTCCCAGGCCACGCTGAGGCCAGCGTACGCGCCTGGCGATGGCTGTACGCTTCCTGAAGAGTCACTTGAATCGCCTCTTCAAGGGTGTTTGACTGCACCCGGAACAGCTGAGTGCGTGCGGGGCCCACTCGAAGGCCGTCCATGAACACAGTCATCTTGATGTGTTCGTTGAGTGGGTTTCCCACTAGGAACGCCGTAAGTTCCCGTATCTCTTGCACGTACTCGTGTAGCTCACACCTCCCTTGTTTGCACGAGAGGAAGCGCGGTACTCGTAGCTCGCCGGGAGGAACGCGGCTCGGAGCTGTTCACACAGCTGAGCCCAGGATGTGAAACATCCAGGGGATGTTGCCTCCCGTGTGTACACCCAACGCTTAGCACGTCCGCTACGGTTGGAGAGTGCAAAAACAACACGAAGCTGCTCGGTCGAGATCAGAGCCGCGTCCATCGCGAGCTCTACCTCTCGGACTCAGAAGTGAAGGCTCTTGCCTTCCTTCCCTTCGTACGGCTTAACCCTCAGCCGTATTGACTTCGGGTGAGGCGGATTGCTTCCGCCGCCGGAGCCTGCAGGTTCTTCCGCACATGCCCGATGAGCCCCTGCTCGTACGCGTCAAACGCATTGACGCGCTCGAGCTGCTCGGCCGGTGTTGCACCAGGCTCTGCAGGGCCTCCATCCCGAAGATGCCTGCCATCGTCCGAACCGACTCGAACTGTGAGTCGTTCATATGGGAGAAGTCGTTCCTCTCCATGGCATCGAACTTCGGAGAGGATCAGGTAGTCTACCCACGGTGGCGTGGATTGACTACTAGTGCTACCAAGTGTAAGGGTGTCACACAGCATCTTGCACTAGAGGAAGTTAGCTTCCGAGAGTATACAAACTCTCGGTGAACGGCAGCTCACAGGCCCCCTTTTATCAACCTATTTAAGGTAGAATGTAAGCTGAGTGTAGATAAAGTTTGGGTTTAATACAAACTATAAGTCACCTATAGAAAAGCAATGTCATCAGCCAATGGTTGGCTTTGGACGACCTTGGTACCTTGTACCAAGTATCTCGAAGTATGACGTGTCACGCTTCATGTAACCAGGGGTACACTTAGGGATACGTACCCCGTTACTTCATCGAACCGTTTACGGTACTGACCAGACACGGTGCGTCGTACACTAACGACCTACCGAAGTCAAGGTAGACACACCCGACGTTCTACGATGGCCATTTCAAGCGGTATCCCGATCCACAGGGATACCTGTAGCGGGAGACTCGTTAACCCACCATGGCCCAGTTCCTAGAAATGAGGAGCGGCATTAGATGTAGACAATGGCTCAGGAGCACGTCCAAGGCTCGGTCTGGGCGGCAAGCCTGCGATCGATGCAGTACGCCAGAGGGACCCCGTACGAACGGATTCCATGTAGACAATGGCTCAGGAGCACGTCCAAGGCTCGGTCTGGGCGGCAAGCCTGCGATCGATGCAGTACGACAGAGGAACCCCGTACGAACGGAATCCAGCGTCATACGCCGAGCACGTCGGGTACGCACCAGATGCGTACGACTGGGAGTGCGCCGGAGGTGGATCCTGACGTTGTTGCAAACCCTCAGCAAATCGAAGGAAAGGTATCGCTTAGATCGATCAAGAGCCCGGCGATCCACACACCTGAGATCCCCCGTTTCAACTGGTCCAGGCTGCTCACAATTCGAACATGGACGCCCTGGTTCCCGGCCTGGGCGGCAGCATCATCGCCAGCCCCAAGGTTAAGTGCAATCTCGAGCACGTGAGCGCGTTGACGGAGGCGGTCAACGTAAGAGCTCTGCGTCGGACCCGCAGCTGGAGGACCCGGGCGAGAAAATCGCCTCGGAGGAACTTCATTCTCTTGACCGGAATGGAGAAGTCCACTACCACGTGGAGCGAGCTCGCCAGGAGCGGCAACTTCACGGTGAACTTCCAGATCCTCGTGAGCTAGAGGGGTTATGCTCGCTCCAAAACCTCGTGGGAACCGATTGAGCGGCTCCTAATAGACGGTCGCAATCTGGGAACGGAAGTGGCGACACCTTCGTAAGTAGTACGGGGCTTCTTGCTCGAACGGGGTACCGACGTTGACTACACCCCATACCCGCGCTTATCGTGAGTACTAGAAGCCGCGTGCTTCAGAATGTCTATTGGCAGCATGTGCTTGCAAACCAAGTGGGCGAACCGGACACGAAGATCACGCTGGTCCCGCATGCGAGACAGCAGCTAATCTTCATGGCGTTCCCGTACCTTCGAGGGTAAGTACTTGAGACACTTAGCCCACACCCAGAACACGTCCTCACACGAGTTCCAGTTGGGGTAGTTATCTAGAAGAACCCAGGGATAGCCCCAGAGAGGGTAGAGACCACCCTGGCCCCCGGCTTCTTACGACAAATCGTAAGGTCCTTCATAGGGAGTTTATGCTGAGCGAGAAGCACGCACCCGGCCGCCTTCCATTTGTCGGTAAACAACAGCTCCTTCTGGACCAGGGCACGTTCGTAAATGCCCGTAGAAGTGTGGCCACCGACAAGCCCACGAGGAGCGACGAGGATCTCCAGAAAGATGTCTGCCCAAGATCCCTCCTCGCGAGGTCAATAACCTCTCGAGGTGTTGGCTGCTCCTCCTGGAGTGCAAGGCCTTTGCCGCGAGGCTCAGTACTCTTGGCTTGCGCCTTTTCGTCAGCAGCCTTGCGTGTGCTTTCTGCACCGCTCTTCGCAGTGCTACGTAGCATGCTCCAAGCTCAGAGTGGAAATTGAGTGGAAGACCGCTTGCGTGCTGCTCGAGGCTTACCGAGAAGTGATCCACCTCGCCGTTTTTGCTCGTAACACCCTAACTATCAAACAAGTCAGCCCGGCGATCACTATAATATTTTTGCTGCTTTTGTTACATTTACACTATGCTGATTAATTCGAGAGCATCAACCACTATTGGCAGGCTTACATAATCCTGCGCCACGTTGTTAGCTCGAGTCCAGCTAGCTGTTCTTTAGCGAGAGAGAACTATCTGTAAAATAAGCTACGTAAGCTTACGTAGAGCTAACGATGTGGACCAGCAGACTTTAAATTAAGTTGAATTGACTGATGCTGGAGATTTTTGTGACTCTGGATTCCAGAGTCCTTTTTATAACGACACCTTGAGAGTATACGAGCCCTCAGTGAGCCACAGATCACAGGTCCCTTGCCAAAGGGAGCGAAGTAACCAGCTAAAGGTAGCTGCAAATTGAAAGTATTTATAGCAAGGCTAAATTTGAGCTCAATGTACAAACTGTAAGTCACCTTTGTGAATCTATATTGTTGGTGCGTGGTATCATGTACCAGGTATCATGAAGTGTGACTCATGACACTTCATGGAATCGGGGGCACACTTGGTTAAAACACCGCTAATCCTTCCCAGTTCTGTTCGGTTTTTATTGGCCGAGTAGAATAAGGAAGCTTACGTCACAAACTCGCATTCCCAAAGGCGAAATACATCGACTTGGCTGCGTGAACGCGGTGTGCTTCGGCCGCGCCTTCGAGAATTGCAACTTAATCGCACCTAAGAGGGAAACTATTTTGAAATAATAATTTTACCTTTTTAAAGGGTCAAGAAAAGAGGCACCAAACAAGAACTCGTAAAACGTTATGTTGGGGCATTAAACAACTAAAAGCACGAAACCAGGACACCGAACAGCTTAAAGAGACAAAACCATATCACAGTATGATAATATTAGGCTTGTATGTCACGCAAATCATGAAAGCCAGCAGCAGTGGCGGCAACATTATCACAAAAGTAGCGGCCTGCATGATCAAGGGAGCACCAACACGGCTTTGAGTATAGCTAGTTACATGTAGGTCATGCTCAAGCCATCCTCTGTATTTAAAGCACTAGCACGGATTTGATAAAATCCGTCTGAGAGCTGCATCACCCTCATTTACACTCTAGCCCTGTTTGGCGCCTTTCTCCAGTTCTTTTTTAAAGAAGTAAATAATATTTTTATTACGACCAAGTTGATTCAGTACTAGGGCTGGAGCGTAGGCTGGGATAGCAATAAATTGACGGAACGTGTATGTCAGTAGGCTCTGCAAATCCTGGCCCCTTTGCCCGATCGACAGACGTATGATGTACATGTATACATGTCATGTATTTAGATATATAAGTTGTAGACAATTGCATATTGACGCACATGACTGTAGATGCATTAGCAATATAGAGGGGAGCCCTAAGCCGAAACGAGAGGTGAGAATGCCTGGTCGGGTGGCACACCACCGTACCATCCACGTAGCTCGTCTACGCGGGCTAGGACAGCGTCTTGCAAAATTTCGGACCCGACACCGATGGAAGCCGAGCGGACGTTATTATACATAAAAACCGTGGAAGCATCCCGGCGTGATCTTCCTTCCACGCTTCGCACCAATCCCGCGACCGCTTGGGGATACTCGTGCACGACACCGCACTCAAATATCGCTGCATATCTAGCAATAACTCCGGGCAACCTGCCACCCTCGTCAACAGACTGGGGGTTACAGCAGACGCATACACTGTCATGTGAGCGTGCCGTCGGCCGTCCGCTTGAGGCTCGATAACCGCGTTAAAAGCAGCACAGTGTCCGTACACTCCACGTTTAGCAGCGATATAGCTCGTGCCGGCACGAGTTGAGCTGAAGTCACGACATCGCGCGTTAACGATTCTATTCTTCTTTCAAATACCTGTGCCGACAGCGCGGGGTACCGAGATGAGATCTTTAATCGCGCTCTTGCGCTACTCCGTAAAGAAACCGGGAAATCTCCGAAACGACACTCCTTTCTTGAAAAAACACAATTTGGATCATTCCATGCTGATTGCTCCCGTATCGCTGCAACCCGATGAAGCAGGAGGTCGTCATGCTCCGGAGGTTCGATTGTCACCCAATGTAGAGCGATTACATACCGATGGCGCATCGCGCCAAGTTTCGGCCGTGTCGCCGCCCTCTCAAACGGCGAGAACGGGACGCTACCTCCCCACCAAAGAAAGCAGCCTCAGTAGCCCTGCGTTAAGGCGTTTTGCCTCTGTCGACTCCGGATGATCTTTGGCGAACGCAAGAGCATCCTTGAACTTCTGTGTACCAATCAATTCTGCAAACTTCTTCATGGCACTACCATGTACGACACCGACTCGGGCAGCTTTCTGGACCGCCGCATGTCTCTGCAGTTGATTAAACAGCATCGAAATAAAAGCCACAGACTTCTCAAATCGGCCATCCCAGTAATGCAGAAAGTGGTCGACATAACGTTGGGGAAGAGGCCCGGACGGAAGAGGACGCGAACCTGTAAATAACAACTCTGGAAAAACACTAGCTAATAGCTTCGCATTTTCGACCCATTCCACAAATGGGGACCTACCGCGTTTTATGGGAATTACCGGCGCCTCATTGTCCTGCCCCGGCCGCGTCTCTGCGATAGTGGCAGCCATAGCATCTATTACCTCGTGAGCAACCGCCGGGTCGCTTTGCTCAATATTCGGGAGAACGGCCGACGAGCGAACAATCACTGTGTCGTCCACACCGCTCAAACTTTCATCGCGTACGCCGCTATCATCCTCTGTCTCTTCGTCAATAGCAGATACAACGGCAGACCCAGAAATATGAACACAGGCTTCGACGGAGGAAGCCATCGCCCTCAGAAGCTCCCGCCGCTTGGGGGTATCAACAACCTGAATGCCCTCTTCTTAAAAGACGTTATTGATGCCGCTCAGCACGGTCAACCACTTGTACACGTCGTCGGGCGGAAGCGTATACAATGACGAGTATCTTTTCCGCTGACCAGACCACGCCTCACGAGACCCGACGAACGTCACACGAGGCATGCCGCTAGAATGCGCATTGGTAGTTCCCGGGCAAGCTTAAAAGGCCCATTTGTGGGAAAGCAGATCGCGTGACCCCCGGAGTGTCTACCGGACAGCGACAGCTCGATCCCAAAGCATCGAGCACCACGGTTTGGCGTCAGTCAAAACCGGAAGCATCGCGATACGCCCATAATCGTGACCAGCCGCGACGCTAAATTCGCTCTAACGTGGATCGCTTTTGCATTTGTGACAAAGAGGAATTTTTCTCGATCTCGCACCAGCTCGGGTATCAAATAATAGATGTCTTCTCCGAAGAAATAAAGCTGTCCATAACACCGTAATGCCGGCTCCGGTATTTCGTTAAGCAATAACTCCCGCTCGGTAGTAGACAAGAGAACAGTATCCAGTTGCGACAGCGATGAAAAATGGACACCGTCCGAATCTGTTTGCAGCACAATCCGTCCACACGCCGCACAAGCCCAAACGAAAGTTGCTTCGGACCCGCATGACGCGACTAATTGCTGACACTCAGCAATATCGCAGGGGCCGGGAAAGTCACCGAGCATCGCCGAACCCGCTCTCGCGCCGCCACCCCGGCTTCCCCGCCAAGATTCTCGTCCCCGAAAACAAAAGACGCAGGGTCGACGCAACAGCAATGATAGTACGCCAGTGCTAGACGCGGATCTCGCAAATAATGCTGGCTCTCAGCGAGCCATTCGATCTCGCTCTTAGTCAGGGAGCGGGCGTCCAGTACACACTCGCGTAGGTCTCGCGAGACGTCTCTGTCTGTGTTGTATTCTCGGTCACGTTGGCGAGCTCATCTCTCCCTTTGTTGAGCATTTATCCTTAAACGTGTTTCCTCGGCGAGACATCGGCTACCAGATATTTCAGCATCTGCACTGTTTTCTTGGTTGCGCTGGCGAGCTCGCCTCTCTCTTTGCTGAGCGTTTCTCCTCACACGTCTTTCTTCTGCCAATGCCGCGCTGTATTGTCGCTCGTGCCGGTGAGCACGCCTCCCCCTCGGCCGAGAAGCCCCCTCTCCTTCGTCAGCACCAACAGACCGTTGATCAGTCGCGCAGTCTCCATGGTCTTCGTGATCCAGCCACGCTCGTCCCCGCTCCATACGCTTTGTCGCATGGGGCTTGCTCGAAAATGACGACCGTTTTCGCCATCAATCCTTAGGCAGACATCCATGCTTCCCTCAATTCATGGGATTGACAGCTCTAAGAATTCACAGGATTGACAGTTCTAAGCAATATTGAGATACCGGTATTCTACCGCAGTCTGAAAACCGGCTTCAGTAACCGGCTTCAGTAACCGGCTTCACATTAACTATTCAGGCTATCCCAGTAGAACCATAAAATATTCTGATAGCTACCGGTAGAGCTAAATTGGATATTTTTGAAATAAATAGAACTCTGAATATAAATCATTCCAGCAAAGGCAATGAAATCGTTGGGATGCGTGGTGGTCGGAGACGGGAGACTCTTCGTGGTGGAAATTGATGAGCGCAAGAAGGTCGGAATCTTGAAGACGATGATCAAGGAGGCGAAGATGTACAAACTTCCTGCGGACCAACTACTGCTATACGTCGCGAAGAAGGGTGGCAACTGGCTCACGACGGACGATCCTGACGTGACGATGTTGGAGACTGGTGAGATCCCCACTGGAATCATTAATATTATGAAGAAGAAGGAGAACAAGATGGATTCTTGCTATCGTGTCCGCAATACGGCGTTTGGTTTCCCTAACGAAGACGCCGGTGAAGACGGTGAAATCCACTAACAAGAGGTTCGCTCCAGTTGTGGTATGACCAGTTGACGCATACGACGTGAGACAAATTTCTAGTTTTCCTTTCTCAGCTTGAAGTGTTGTTGTGGGCAGCCACACAGCATACATACTTAATATAACTTACTTCTTCTTTTGCCAAATAAGGCTCAGGTCCTCTGCAAGCCACGACCTACAGCTAACACCTTGCTGAGAGCCCCTCTGCGAGCCAAGGGTTGTCACTTTGAGATATCTCAAACCTTGTGGAGGCAAGGAAGGCAAGAAAGTAACAATGAGTGAAGAAGGTGCGGATGTGTCCAGAACAGTAACGTTCCAGGTTACGACACGAAAGAAGACTACGGGTCGCGAACGTGAGTTTATCAAGATCAGTATTCCGCGTTTTAGTGGAGGCTCGGCTCAAGAGTGGCTGCGGTGGATACAGCAGTTCGAACATCTGAGTATCATGAAGAAGTGGACGTCTGAAGAGAAGTCACAGCACTTGCATTTAGTGCTTGACGATGAAGCCTTGGATGCGTGGATTGACACAGCGGAAGATGTGGACATGACGGACAAGGATGCCTTTCAGAAGGCATACGAGTCGTGGGGTCACATGTTTGTACCTAATATGTACCACGAGCGGCTCGAAGAAGAGCTATTTCTATTTGCGAAGCGTCGCAATGAAACGGTCGCTGAATGCCATCAGCGAATGCGTCAGATTATTCGCATGCTTAAGAACCTACCAACCAATGCTCTGGAAATAGACGAGCAGTCAATGATCCGTACATTTAAGCGGGCCATGCCAAACGAGTGGAAGACCGCCTATGAGTTCAGCGGAGTTCACCTCACCACCATGCCAAAAGCCGTACAGTACTTCGAGAGACTCGAGCAGTCCGAGCGACGTCAAGGTAAAGAGCGCCATGCTGGAGGGTGGAAACAGCATGCCAAGCAGAATGGCAGTAAGCAGAATGGCGGAAAGCCGAATGGTGGGAAGGCCAATGGTGGGAAACACTTCGGGAAGAAGAACAAGAAGGAGTTTAACTCGTCCAAGCAGTTCCAGTCACGTGATAAGACCAACAGTGATAAGTGGTGTAGCTTACACAAGACAAGTTCGCATAGTGACAGCGAGTGTTTTACGCAGCAGAAGAATGCGTCGAGAGGTGGTACTAGTCAGTGGTCAGCAGCAAAGAAAACGGAGGAGGCGAAGATGACAAACGTCGAAGAAATGGCCTCGGATTACTCGTTCAGCGATGAAAGTGAGTGTAAGGTCATCAGCAGAATACTGAATGACAAAGAGCCAGGCAGGAAGCCGCCAATGCGTCTCCGTTTCCGACTGTGTAAGACATTGCAGGAGCGCGTGGCGTTAGTTGACACAGGTTGCGGAACAAGTTTCATCAATGCCGATCTATTAGCAGCTAATCAAGAACTTGGGTTCGAAATGACTCCCTTGGATCGGACTTATGAGCAAGTCGATGGGTATGTCAAAGCTTCAGGGTCTACGCCAGTTCAATTCCGGTTTATGGATTTGAATTATGGATCTCGCATTACGCACACATTTTCAGTCATTAACAACACCAGAGACGAGATGGTGATTGGACGGGATCTGTTGAGTGCACTCGGAGTAATTGTCAACTTCCGGGACGGAATGGTGGAGTGGAAAGGCAACACTGTGGCAGTGAACACTGGAGACAAGTCCAGGGTGAGCGATGAAAGAGGAGGCGAAGACGTGCAGGAGGAGGTGAAAGAAATCAACGACACGTCAGTGGAACCGAAGGATCTGGTGGAAACGGCAGATATTGACCAATCCACATACGAGCAGATTCTGGTGCTGTTAACGCAGTTTGAGCAGCTGTATAATGGACACTTAGGACGGATGACATTTCCAGATTATATTTCTGCCTATGGCAGAACAGTACACGCCTGTCCAAGCTCGCCCATATTCGATTCCAAGGTCTGAAGAGAATGCAGCACGAAAAGAGATTCATCGACTCATGCAAGTCGACGTGTTGGAACAGATCTTTGGTAGCGAGTGGTCTTCCCCAGCGTTTTTCTTGAAGAAACCAGATGGACGTCTGAGATTGCTAACTGACTTCAGAGCTTTGAATAAGTTCCTGAAGCGTAACCCATATTACGTACCCCTAATTAGGGATGTTTTCGTTCGACTTGGTGGTGCAAAGTTCTTCTCAACACTGGATGCTAACATGGGATATTACGCTAGACAACTGGCTGAGGAGAGCAGGCCGTTTACTGCATTCTGTACTCCGTTTGGTAAATTTCAGTATAAGAGACTGCCGATGGGAATCTCAACGGCGCCAGACGAATACCAAGCGTGTATGTCAAGAATTTTAGGAGATTTGGACTTCGTTATCGTCTATCTAGATGATATTCTCATTTTCTCCAGAACGGCAGAAGACCATTTTGGAACATCTACGAGTGGTGCTTTCACGTTTGCAGGAGTTCAACGTGACACTGAATGGTAAGAAATGCCATATCTTCTGCTCTAGTGTGGAGTACTTGGGCTTTACCATTAATGCAGACGGGATCAAGCCCCAAGAGAAAAAGATTCAAGCCATTCTCCAAATCCAACGGCCAAAGAATAAGAAAGAGCTACGTCGGTTTATCGGTATGATAAACTATTACCGGGAAATGATACCGAGTAAGACAGCGATGTTGAAGCCGCTGACGAGATTAACGTCACCGAAGGTTGTATTTCAATGGACATCGAGCGAAGACGACGCTTTTGAAGGGATCAAGAAAGCTTTAGCAAGGGCCGTACTTCTGACCTTTCCAGATTTCTCGCAACCGTTCGAGATTTATGCAGATGCGAGTGGAAAGCAGTTGGGTGGATTGATCGAGCAACAAGGGAAGCTGATAGCATCGTACTCTAGAAGCCTCACTACAGCACAACAGAATTATACAGCGACGGAATTGGAGTTGTTGTCTGTGGTTGAGATCTTGAAAGAGTACAGATCAATGCTACTTGGATTTCCAATTGTGGTCCATACAGACCATAAGAACCTCATTTATCCAACGGAAAATTCCTTACGGGTCAAGCGCTGGAAATTACTTTTGTCGGAATACCATATCACGTGCAAGCACATTCCAGGGAGAGACAATATCGCTGCAGATGCGTTTTCTCGAATGACGTACGACACGAGTAAGAAGACAGGAAATGCTGAGCTAGAAGCCCTGTTAATCGATCCGGTTGAGTGTGTGCTTGACGGAAATTACATCAAGCAACACCAGGATGCAGACTCGACCACACAAAACATAGTGCAAACATGTATGAACGGCACCAACAATCCCGATTATCAGATCGAGAACATAATGGGTGCACGTCTTCTTAGTTGCCAGCATCGTGTTGTGATTCCAAAGGAATTACGTCAAGAATTGGTGGAATGGTATCACACTCAGTTGGTTCATCCAGGTGCGAAACGCCAATATCACACGATGAAGTCGTTTTACTATTGGTCCGGTATGGAGCGTACAATCGTAGATTTCGTGAAGAAGTGCTTAACATGTAAGCGTGCCAAGCTACACGGTGGGCCACAAGCGTATGGCAAACTACCACCGCGTCAAATGCATAACGTCGATCCATTTGATGTAGTGCATGTGGACACCATGGGACCGTATGGTAGTGACCGATACTACGCCTTAACCGTGATTGATGAAGCCACGAGATGGTTAGAAGTATCGATCCAAGAGAACAACAAAGGAAAAACCACTGCAGAGAACTTCGACGTGACGTGGTTATGTCGTTATCCAAGACCAAAGGAAGTTGTATTCGATCGAGGTAATGAGTTCAACACAACAGAGTTCCGTGAGATGCTTGCGAGCTATGCAGTCAAGCCGAAACCAATATCCTCGAAGAATCCTCAAGCCAATGCAATTTGTGAACGAGTACATTTGGTACTAAACAACTGTATTCGCTGTTATCCGGAGGCAGACTGGCGTCAAGTTATTCAATACGCTGCATTCGCAGTACGTGCAAGTTTTCACACGATTCTGGATACAACACCTGCACATCTGGTCTTTGGGCAGGACTTGATTACACGACAACTTCATGAAACGAATTGGAGTTATCTCACTAAGCGCCGATTTGAAGCTATATTGAGAGACAACGGGCGCGAGAACACCGCTGGAGCATTTCTATCACCCAGGAGATCAAGTAATGATTCGAGTAGCTGCAAAAGATCGCGGCAACAAACACCGTGAGGTGGCCAAAGGACCATACTCCATCGTGGAAGTGCACGGTAATGGCACCGTGACGCTGGATTATGGAGTGACGCAGGAGCGCGTCAACATTCGACGTCTCTTTCCGTGTTGAGCGGCAACTGGCATGGGGGTGAATAACAAGAGGTTCGCTCCAGTTGTGGTATGACCAGCTGACGCATACGACGTGAGACTCAAATTTCTAGTTTTCCTTTCTCAGCTTGAAGTGTTGTTGTGGGCAGCCACACAGCATACATACTTAATATAACTTACTTCTTCTTTTGCCAAATAAGGCTCAGGTCCTCTGCAAGCCACGACCTACAGCTAACACCTTGCTGAGAGCCCCTCTGCGAGCCAAGGGTTGTCATTCCTTCAAGAAGGATAGTGGCGCTCAGGAATTTGTCTTTCGCGTTCCAGTGCTTGAGGTTGGCGAGTTGTTTGAAGTGGTACCTTCACTCGAGAAAGTATTTGGGACCGCCGTCGATGAACTTGGCCATCGTTTTGGTGACGACTTCTTCTTGTATCGCTTTTTTTCTTGTTAGCCTGACGCAAATTGATCGCGTACGTCAGGTAACGTTCCTTGTCGTCCTTGGGAAGGGCACGACTCATCTTGACGGGTTGGCGCGACGGGTGGACCAGATCGCTGTTGATTTGGATCGATTCAAAGTGCCAAGCCACTTGAGCTCTGTGAGTAAAATTGAGAGCTGATTGAATGTGTGAGTGCGGCTTACACC
>NW_003303725.1:1757262-1759842 GCF_000142945.1 Phytophthora infestans T30-4 | reverse complement strand
TAAGATTGTATATACCTGCAGAATCCGTCCATGGCAATAAGTGCCAACTTGCATGTCCTCGAAACGGAGAGCCCGTTGATGGTGGGGAAGTGTATGGCAGAACGCCCGATTGCACAGCTCCGGCGTCATAACTTCAGCGAACAGGGGATCGGCAGCGAGCTCCAAAATCCTGCGCGATGTTCGGTGATGGTCGTTCCGTCGGGGGCGCGAAGAACAGCTCGACGCTGTCGAGCGAGGAAGCGTTTGACGGCGCTCTTGTAGAAGAAAAGTGCATTCTCTATAGGATTGATCATGGGGGAATTGGGGTCAAGTTTCAGCTTTTCTGCCGCGGCGAAATCCTCCTCTTCAAAAGCGTCCTTGGTATGGAGCGTTGTCCAGGACCAGGACAATCTCGTCGAGCGGCGTCGACAAACGGATATGGCGCAAGAAACGCCGAATGAACTCGTTCGGTAGATCGGACGTAAGCGAACCAAAGTGGGACCCCTGATAGGCTAGCCCCGTGCTTGCGATAACTGCAATAACATGGATATTCTTGCCTTTGCTTGCCACGCTTGTCTGCACTGCTCGCCGCCCTTTGGCGCTCCATCCTCGTCCGCGCGAGCACCACAAGTTAAATTTGGTCTCGTCCAGATAGAAGACATTTTTGTTGTTTGCGAGAGCGGCGTAGAACTTGACAGCGTAGTCGTATCGCTTCTGCTTGTCGACCGGGCTGTTGCGGTTGACGACGTCACGGTGCAGCTTCTTGAGTGTGAAGCTGTGCGCGTCAAGAGCGCGTCGTACGTTTCACGGTTGACTCGTACGTCAAATTTCTGCTCGACAAGCTCAGCCATCTGAACGAGAGTTAGCTCTGGTGTGCTGGCGAGCTCGTCGAGCAGATATTCGACATGGGCTTCGACACCTTTCTTGGATGAACCACCACGCTGCTGCTGGGTGCCGCTCCAGTCGCCGCTGTCCATCGTGGTCTTGATCCAGCCCCATGCAGTCCGCTCATGGACATCGTGAAACTCAGCGATAACCTTCCAATTTTGAGCCTCTTGGGCGGCGCGCAGGACACAGGCTCGCACTGCTTGCGAGTATTTCCTTTAGGTTGTGAGTGATGGTCGCTCCTCGGCTACGCCGAGTGGTGACCATTGCGATGAAGGAAGTAGTCGTAACAACAGTAAGTTGCAGGGACTGAAAGTCCAGCAGGGGAGAAAACCGAGTGCTGCTGCTTGCTCTTGACGGCGCAAGTTGTCGAGTGTGTAGCAGCACACGGAAAAACCCCGGTAACATATATTGGTAGGATTAGCAGTAGGATGGGGCTGGCGGCTCGCCAGCCAATGGTCCGTCGAAGTCCGGCTTCTGGACGCGAGCATCGCGTCCTGGAGGCACCTGAGCCTCAGGCTTGAGCTGGACGCAGTCCTGGCTCTTCCTCCACACTTCACACTCCCACTTGATCTAGTCGAAGCGCAGCTTCAACATGATCACCTTGTAGAGCTCACCACGATGTCCTTGGCATCTTCTAGCTGCGCTGCAGCACGACGCTTCGTCCTTGGTAGCGCTCTTCCTCCTTCTTGTCCTTCGCATGCATGAACGGGTAGTAGTAGCTTGCATTCACGCATGGCGATGATGTTTGGCTCCCACTGAGCGAGCTGAGCCTTGCTGACGGTCGATGCGCAGCACCTTCATCCCATCACGGCAATGTTCGAACTTGTCCTTCGGCAATGGCTTCGTCATCGCGTCGGCGATCATGTCGTCGGTGCCAACATGGCGAATCCGTAGCTGCTCGTCCTCCACAAGGTGGCGCACCAAGTGGAACTTGTTCATAATGTGCTTGTTCTTGCTGTGCTTGCCAGGCTTGGCAGTCAGATAGATGCACGACTTGTTATCGCCGATAATCTCCGGAGTCGCGAACTCCCAGCATAGTTCTTCACAGAGTCCACGTAGCCACTGTAGATCTCTAGTGCCTTCATTCATGGCAATATACTCTGCTTCCGTTGTGCTCTGTGCGTTAATCTCTTGCTTTCTTGATCCGTACGAAACCACGTTACCATTGACGAACGTCACGAACCCGCTAACACTCTTTCGGTCATCAGGGTCATTAGCGTAGTCAGCATCGGTGTAACACGTCAGCTTGACGTCGTTCCCAATAACAATGTCCATCACTAAGCCGTGGTCTTGAGTACCACTCAGGTAGCGTAGCACCCTCTTTCCCATAGCGTAGTGTGTGTGGTCGAAGCAGGACAGGTACTTGCTGAGATTACGCACAGCGTGCGCAATGTCCGGCCTTGAGGCTGAGACCAGATATTGTAGTGCACCAACGAGCTCTCTGCCATGGAGACGCTGTCACGTCAAAAGAATCAGAAGCCAGGTGGACAAGCTATCTTTGCGTTATTACCGACAGAACCAGAGACGAACGAGGCGTTGTTGGAGCTGTTTGACTTCGTTATGGCGCTTGTGACACCGATGTTAAAGCAAGATGGAACCTTCTCGACGCTTGATCCTGCCATGTTCCCAATGTCCTTCCACTTGGTCACTATCCGACACTGCTTCCAACTCACAAAACCCGACGAACTAATGAAATTGCTCACTACGAGCGCC
>NW_003303725.1:1739990-1756867 GCF_000142945.1 Phytophthora infestans T30-4 | reverse complement strand
TCATGTTTCACTGTAGTCGATGCCCATGCGTTGTAGAAAGCCTCTGATCACTAGTCGAGCTTTATATCGCTTAATCCGGCCCGTAGAGTCTCTCTTGAGCGCGTACACCCACTTGCACGAAATGACACGCTTGCCCTTGGCCTCCGTGCGTCGCACGAGCACCCAAGTTTCGTGCTGCTGCTGTGAGTCCATCTCAACTTGCATCGCTGCTTTCCACTCCTTCCACTTCTTTGACCTTGCCGCATGCTTGTGACTAATGGGGATCTGCACATCCTCGACGTTCTGCTTCGTCACATTCGTCACTACGTTGTCCTTGAGTCGGGCGGATGGTTGTCGCTTCCGCTTCGGTCGCGACGTAGCTGCACTGTCGTCTGGCGACGACTTCTGCGTCGTGCATGGCTCCCAGTTCTCGTCTTCGTGAGCATCACGTCGACTGTCCTTGGCCTTCGAGGCTCCCACTCGATTTGCACATGCTTTCGCTTTATTCTTGCCTTTTGTGTTCTTCCGCTTGGAACCTCCCACTGAAGCTGCTGGCTTCTTAGCGTCCTCGCTTGGTAGCTGTGGGTCATCACTTCGAGTCGCAGACTCGGCTTCAACTTCAACACCTTGGTCATGGCTCTCACCAGCAGTGGCCAGCTTCGCCATCTCCGCTGCTCGCCTTTCTGCAAGCTCTGCAGGAAGCTGCAGGTACGTAGACATTGTCGTCCGGATCGGCACGATCGGGATCTCCGCAGGTAAGTCGTAGTCTCCGTAAGCGTAGGTATTTGCAAGGAGGTTGCTCAATATACACAGTGGTTACCGGGTACTTCTCATGTGCCTTCATGTTTCCATCTCTGCACGTCGTCACTGATCCTGGTGCGCAGGTTCAGCAGCTTTATAGCCCTTGGTCTTCTCGCTGTAGCCAAGTAGTAAGCACATCTGCGTCCTTGGAGTGAGCTTCTCCTTTCTCTGCCGAGAATCATCAGGGATGTGCGCGTGCACCAAGCACCCCCACGTGCGCAGCACGCTGAGGTCTGGCCGCTCTCCGTACAGGGCCTCGTACGGGGACTGCTGGTCCTTCAACACCGGCGTCGGCGTCTTGTTGAGCGTCTCAATTGCATGTAGGAAGGCTTCTCCCCATAATGAAACAGGCATTTGCGTAGCTTGTAACATAGATCTGACCTGCCGCATGACGGTCTGGTTCGTGCGCTCCACGATAGCGTTCTCCTGCGGGCTGTAGGGATTGGATGAACGCGTGTCGATGCCGAGGTCCTTGCAGAAGGTCTCGAGCTGCATGTTGACGAACTCGCCACCACCATCGGAGAACAGCGTCTTGATGGTCGCCTTCGGGAACTGGTTCTGGATCCAGCGAATCTGCTTCTGAATCAGCTCCGTGGCTTCGTCTTTGTAGGCTAATAGATATCCCCACTTGTATCTCGTAGCTTCGTCGATAATCAATAGAAACTGGTTTGATTTCGATATTGTATCCACTCCAACACTGCATAGGTCGACACAAAGCTTGTGCAAGGGCTTTGCAGAGCGAGACGGCTTGCGCTTGTAGCTCATGCGCTTCGTCTTTGACTCTAAGCATGGAATGCATTCATAGAGAGCAAAATTCTTCGACTGCATGTTGATGCCAAAGTTATAGTTTCCTGCCATAGTCTTGATAGTCTCCATGTTTACGTGGCCCATGCGGTTGTGCAGCAACGTCATGGGGTTCTCAGCTTCACTGGCCTTGACGCTCATCACGTTCTTGCTCTGACGTGGCGTCCACATGCGGTACATCCCGCGGATGTACTTGAAGCGCAGCTTCAATGTGTCCTTGACCAGCCACGTAGTCTTCTGATCATGCGAGATGCGCACCTTGAAGTTTCCTTTGAATTGCATGTAGGTCTGCGAGATCAGGTTGTAGGCAGCCGACTTGGCGTAGCTCACGTCATCAAGGAGGCGCTCCTCGATCTTGCCCGTGTGCTCGTTCAGCACTTGCATAAGCACTGTGCCCACAGTTGCGCGCTCAGTTGTGCCGTTGCCGAAGACTAGCTCTGCAACTGAGTCTTCGTGTAGCTCCGTAAACAAGGTAAGGTCGCTCGAGACGTTGGTCTGCGCGCCGCTATCCAACACCCACTCCACCATGTCCTGGTCCTTGTCCTTGTCCTTGTAGTTGAAGTTGTCACGCACCGCGAGTACATGCTCTTGTCCTTCAGCTTGAGTCGGTGCAGCCGACTTGGCTGTCTTCACAGTAACCACATCGATCATCCTGCGCGGCGGGTTGCTCGAGTTGTTGTTGTTGTTACTGTTGCCACGCTGGCGGCACTCAGGATCGCCACTCCAATGTCCTTGCTCTCCGCACGTGTTGCACTTCGTCTTCGCCTTTCGCTTGGCGATGTCATCCCTCGCACTGGATGAGCTCTTGCTCTTCTGCCGCTTGTTCCGCCCACGCGGCGATGAGCTGCGGCTGCGACGATTGTTGCGGTTGTTGTTGCCTCGTGCTTGACTGCTGCTCGAGTTTCGACGTCCTCTTCCGTCGTTGTGTCCGTCGCCACGGCCACCAACAAATGCAACATCTCGCTGGACGGCACGTCCACCTCCACCACGTCCTTGCTGTAGCTCAGTCTCTTGGCGTGAGTGGTCAGCGAGTCGAAGGCGCTCGATCGCTTGCTCCCACGTAATGGACTCATCACGTCCAATACGTACTTCATGCTCGTTTACCACCGCTGGGTACACACCCACTGTATTCGACAATAGGATAGAGACGGCTTCCTGCTCAGGCAGCTGCTTGTTCGCGCGGCGAAGTCTCTGTTGGTAGTCGTCGATGTCACGAATGTAATCGTCAAGTCGTTCGTCACGTTGCAGGCGACGATTCAGCATATCTCGCTTGAGAAACACGCTGTTTACTCCAGGATGGTTATCAAAATGATCTTCCAGTGTTCGCCACAGTAGGATAGGATCAGCACGTTGAATAACACTTGTAAATCGCATCTGTAGTTCTTGACTAAGTCCCATCGTAAGTTCACGTTGAGCAACACGCAGTCGTTGCTTGAAACAGCCGCGCTGTCCTTCGTTACGTTGGTCTGCCATCGTTTCGCGCTCCATGATGGGGTCCAAGAGGTGTGCGACGTCGAGAATGGAGCAAATCTCGACGCGCCACGTCTGGTAGTTGGTATCGGTAAGTCTTGCGTTCAACTGCACGTGTCCGCTCTGGTTCATGCACCGCGTGCATCTGTGGTCTCCAACCATGGGTTCGTCCGTAGCGGAGTCGGTCCCGGCCTCGGTCTGGACTGGCTGCGCTGCAGCCTCGGACGTTCTTGGGTTTCTTGGCGGCTCGCTCTGACGCGTGCTGGCGTCGGCGGTAAGTTCCTCTGTGCTTGGGTTTCCTCGGCGGGGCCCGTACGGCGTCGGCACTCGCTGCGGTTGTGCTCGAGCCGCTGAGAATTCTTGAATGAGCTGCCTTTGTGGGCGTCGGGTAGATGCTTCCACTGGAATGTTCTGCACTTGCTGCTGATTGGTCAGTGTAGTCATAACGGTACCAAATTGGGCCAATAAGAGCTCGAGTTGTTGCTCAACTCGGGTTGATGACGCTTGTGACGTCGCATGTGTCTCGTCTGACGTTGTCTCGTCTGCTCTTGCAGGCAACTGCAACTCGTCGGACGCGCGCGAGCTCTGCGTACTCCGGACTGGGCTTCCAGCTCTCCTTCTTGGGCTCATAACCTGAGTGATGGTCGCTCCTCGGCTACGCCGAGTGGTGACCATTGTGATGAAGGAAGTAGTCGTAACAACAGTAAGTTGCAGGGACTGAAAGTCCAGCAGGGGAGAAAACCGAGTGCTGCTGCTTGCTCTTGACGGCGCAAGTTGTCGAGTGTGTAGCAGCACACGGAAAAACCCCGGTAACATATATTGGTAGGATTAGCAGTAGGATGGGGCTGGCGGCTCGCCAGCCAATGGTCCGTCGAAGTCCGGCTTCTGGACGCGAGCATCGCGTCCTGGAGGCACCTGAGCCTCAGGTTTGAGCTGGACGCAGTCCTGGCTCTTCCTCCACACTTCACAAGGAGAAGATGTACGAACTTCCTGCGGACCAACTAACGCTATACGTCGCGAAGAAGGGTGGCAACTGGCTCACGACGGACGATCCTGACGTGACGATGTTGGAGACTGGTGAGATCCCCACTGGAATCATTAATATTATGAAGAAGAAGGAGAACAAGATGGATTCTTGCTATCGTGTCCGCAATACGGCGTTTGGTTTCCCTAACGAAGACGCCGGTGAAGACGGTGAAATCCACGTTCTGGTGAAACTTCCGGAAGCAGCCAACAAGAAGCAGCGTCTGGAGTGGCGGTCGACTCGGTGGGGATCACACGCTTACGACCCAAACTCACAGTACTTTGTGCTGGAGAAAGAAGATGTGGATGAGTCCGGACTCCTACCCTCTCGCATGATGCTCTACTGCAGGCCCACATTCCACCGCCAATTCGAGTTCTTACGCGATCAGGTATCGAGCGAAGGTCATTTGGGCTGGATCCTTGGCCCTCCTGGAACGGGAAAGTCAACGACTGCAATGGCATTCGCGTCGACTGTGGACAGAAGTGAATGGATAGTTACTTGGATTCACGTGGCTAAGGACATGGATCTGAACTGCGTGCGTCTTGCTGGCGAAGAAAGAAAGACTCGAACCATTGAGATTGCAGACGTAGACGAAGTTTTGCTGGTCGATGACACTAAGAAGCATCTACTGCTTGTTGATGGCTGGACAGCTGCAGACTTCTTCAGGGAGCTAACAGTCAAGTGTCACCGATGGTTGACGAGAGATCTTGTCAAACGACGGCTGGCATTTGTATGCTCGGTAGCCTCTCGTGGCAAAGTTCAAGAGGGAACGGATATTCGGATGCGTGCAATGGAATTTGATGTCTGGTCGTGGACATTGGCTGAGTACCTTGATGCGGTTAAGGAACGAGTTTGTTATGTGCGTGGCGAGTATGTTGGATGCTCCAGGCGGCGTATATGGACCAAGGTCTCCTGCCGAAATGGTAGAGTTGAAGTATCACTATGCGGGTGGATCATGTCGCTACATGTTTGACTATACGACCACCGACGTCAAGACCAGACTTTGCCGAGCCGTGGAATCCACCTCAAGTGCTGCGACTCTCTCTTCAGAAGGGCACCGCTCACAGCTTTGCATCAACCGGCTTTTCGCGATGTTTAAGCGACCGAATTGGGAAGGTCATGTGTCACCGTTGATCAGTCGGTATGCTGCTACTACAGTTGGTATGGTTTGCGGTCCGGAGGCTATCAAAAATAAGTTCACTTCGACACTTCGAGACCATTCCAACCCAGCACTGAATGGATGGATGCTGGAGATGGTGTTCTTCTCAAGTCTTCGACATGGCGGTCTCGAACTTGTCGATTCAGCAGGAAATAAGCTTGACCCGTGGAGTCAATCAGTTATTGTGGTCTCGGATGGAATACCTGAGCTTTCTTGTGCTCGCCCCGTATGGATTAAGCCCGGAATATGGAACCAAGGTGGATATGATGCTATCATGGTGTGTAAACGTACTCAGCACGTGCGTTTGGTCCAAGTGACGAGTGCCCACAAGCATTCTTTTCGCATTGATTTCTTTTACCAATGGCTGAAGATGCTGTCTGAATCGCCGGAAAGTTTTGAGGTGAAGAAATTGGAGATATTCTTTGTGGTCGAGCAAGACAAGCTGAATTCACAACAACTGGAGAGGGACTTCTAGACCCGTTTGAGTGGCCGAAAGGGAAGGAGACTGAGCTAGTTCAACTTGTTGGGATCCGAGGGTTATATAATCTCTCACAGTAGCATTCAGTATGATTTGATGTCAGCAATAGTGCAGTTGTAGTCGAAGTTTTACAGGCACATTTAGTATTATTTTAATACTTACGTATTACAGTACTTAAAATATTAAAAATGTGCTCTTTTTACCGATCATGAAGTCTGAGCTTACTTCCCACACCTTGTCACTACGTGGCCGACTCATTTGGCTGACACGTATTGCTCAGCCACGGAAGTCGACTTTACAGGTATAACGCGTCTTCGGATTCACTGTGTACTTCCTCACATTCTTCTGCATCTCATCACGGTGGTGGCCGGAGAGACGCTGCATCACCTGGTAAGCAAAATGTCGTTCTGCGAGTAGCTGTTCGTCTGTCTTTCTTCCGATACGAGCAATCATCCAGGCGCCATCCAGCGCACTCAGGAACCCTCGGCAAGTACCAACACCCTCGTGCCACACAGGCTCCAACAGCGAGTCACCGACGAGCCCAACGTAGAGCTTTTTACCATGCGATGCCAAGATATTTGCAGCCTTATCAGCTCGTGTCAGCTGGCTAAAGTCGATGAGATTTACCCTCGTGAAGTCCGTCTTTCGAGTGATACCCGCAAACCTGACGATATTCTTGACAAACACATTGAGCGCATCATGGTTGACGTTCTCCTTCCGCACCAGATCTTTCGCGTCTGCATAGTTTTGCTTCACCACATCATGGGTCAGCAGGTTCTGACGCTTTGGCGTCATGACCAGATAGTGCATATCTCCTCGAAAGTACACGACGTTCTCGAGATCAATGCCGACGTCGCGCATCTTGTCTAACATGTGATGTTTGAGTCGAGTGGTCCACGAAAACTCCTTCGTCTTCAGTTCGTCCGTCGTCTCCAGGTTCGGGAAGTAGCACACGATACCCAGAGATTCGTTCCGAGAGAATACGAAGCGCGTGATACCTGCAGACTCCGCGACCAGGTCGTTCGTCCCGGTCGCACCGAGCACCGCCGTGTACTCTGCGACTGGGATCTGAGGCTCTGTCTTGATACTGTAGAACGGGTTGCCAACGTTCTCCTCTGGCGAAACTATCGACTTGAAGCCTGTAGCAGAGTAGACTTTGACGCCCACTAATAGAGCCACCTTGAGTAGAACCACCTGCAGCTGTCGTGTGCTCACGTGGAAATACGTCCGGGATTTGCAGAAGTTCTTGAACAGAACTTTCGCTCCTAGAGACGCCAGATCTTGGACGACCCACGGCCACAGGTGGAGCATATTTTCTCGACTGAACTTGGTCCGTTTCTCGAGGACTGTCACTTTGCCACCGAGTAGTGCCAGCTCAATTGCGGCGCGCAGCCCCACGGGGCCGGCACCGACGATACATACGCGTTTGTTAGCGCAAGGACGTCGTTTGAATACGTCCAGACTGAATCGCACGTGTAGGAGCTTGAAGAGCTGTTTGTGGCGGAAACTGAGCTTGCTGTAAACGGCGTCTCGGATGTGGTAGTACACGTGCCACGGCTCCTGCAACTTCACGCCATCGAGACAACAATCGGCCAGCAAATTGTTGAATGCGGCCAACGTGTCGCGCAGGTCTTGACCGGAAGCGAAGGCTTTGAAAGACTCGCGAACGGTTGGCGCCACGTCAGTTTGAGGGTACGAGGGCGGTATATCTACCACGGAATACGTGTCGAGTGAATCGGTCGAGCCGTTGGATGCCTGTGTGCTAGAGAGTCGACGACTCCTGCTCTGGTTGGTACTCAAATCCTCCCGCACGACCTGATCGATCGAGTTTAAATGCTCTGACACTCGAGCCATCGTTGCCTCAGACAGTTCCATTCTTTGACAGGTTTTGGTCACCTGTTCTAGCGTCGCCAAGAGCTGCCATCGGGTAGGCGAGTTGCCGCTGTATCCGGGCAAAGAACGCGACGATTTCGAGCTGGTACTCTCGCTGTCTAAGACGGATCCTGCGCCTAGAAATTGGGCGAGTTTACTCGCAAATGTCTGCGGTGGCTGGACTTCCACTTCAGGGCGTGACCTGTTGCTGTTGAGCGAGAGGAGTTGGGGTGGCTGGGGCGTGTACGCCGCCATGGAATCCAAAAGCCTAACGGTATTGCAGCTCTTACCGTCACTTGCTTCGCTACGAACAGCAGAGCGTTCCGCGGATCGACTGATGCTCTTCGCGTGTCGTCGCTCGTGTGTCGAGGCCTTCTCTTCTTCTTCGATCAGGAGCTGTCTCACCTTCAGCCACGCTAACTCCTTCTCTGTCCGGACTCGTTCTTTGTGTCCTACCTCGTGGCCATTGATCGAAGACGCGGCCAAGTGATGTCGAACCTGTTCTGCCGCTTTGTTCTCGTCCGCACCGTCTGTATCTTCCTTATAAATGTCGTCAAGGTACTTTTCTCCAACATCGATTGCCAAGTCATCCAGCACCTCGCGACGACGTTGAGGAGACTTGTGGTCGATGTCGATATCTCCGAGGGTTGTCCAGACTGTCAAGTCCGTTCGGGTCAATGAGACCTTCGCCGACGTAAGCTACACGACGATCCATCGCTCGGGGACGGTCGAATGGGTTGTGATTCGGAACTCTACGGTCACTACCGTTGGCGTACTTGCTCATAGATTGGTCTGATGATGCCATTGTTCACCAACTCGACGTAAACAGATCTCTGTCAAATCGGCACTGGCGAGACTGTGGATATTTCGCAGCACGAGGCTTGCGCCACGAGCGCATGACAGATTGGGGACACGTTGGCATCGATCCGTTGAAGGGACGACATGAAGCTGTGGTCTCCATCCAACAACCGGCCATATCGGGGTCTCTACACAACATACGGGAGTGATGCATAAGAGTGCTGTAGGTTTTCGTCTACACGTACACCGCTCGCGTCTGCTACAGCTTCCCTGCGTTTTGTATTAAGACACAGTGACACTGTGACGGTGCACGCTGCGCTTGGTCTTTTCTTACTTCATGTTTTCAAAATCTTCGTGAACATGTTCTTGTAAGGACCGTATCCCCATTTGTGTTCCGTCGTGACGAGCGTACTACCCGGCGTAGACAGTCAGGAGTTGAACCAGGCGGTCATTGGGAAGGCTTCGTGACGTTGAGTCCGGTGGTCCGCCGTTGATGAGTGGAGTACAAAAGACATGTACTTGTACGCACCGGTAATTGTATTATTATTATTAAAGACTTTAATACGTGCAACACTGGTGCGACTCGCAGCAGCGCTATTCGTGCTGCAACTTTGTTTTTGTACACTAAGGCACGGAGTCAGGCTCAGCACTGCAACTGAGTTTTCCATGAAGCAGCTTTTTCGATGGAGCTGCTAAAATATGGCAGATTTATTGAAATAGCTATTTTTAGGTAAATCACGTCTTTCAATTGGTATTTCACAAGCACGGTCAGAGTCCGACTCGTGATACAACGTGCGATGTGTGCTCAAATCGCGTGAATCGGCAACAACGCAGCGAAAAGCCCGCTACTTAAGGTACGGTTTTATTTTAAGAAAAATAGTGTTTACAGTGATCTGCCTTAATATACTACTCTAAGAAACTTATAAACTTAAATGGGTGAGCTTTTATCAAATTACCTACCTCGTATTGTGGATAATTAGGCTCGAATTAGCTATATGTGACCCGACATGAGGTTTTAATAATGCGGCGTCATTCCCAGACGACCTTACCTTCGACAACTCAGTTTAACTAATTGAGGAAGAGATAAACACTAAACGTATGCATACTGTGGCGCGATTGCCGAGTAAAATGATGCTATGATCACCTATGGCGGTTAGACTACGCTTAATTAAAGATTGGAAGTGTCCTAGCAAATGGTTTTGGGCAGATCGCTTATGCCGTCCAAAGACGGCAATTCTCTTTAATTCGAAGTGCATATCCGGCCCGGGACAACAATCTTACCATGCTACTTTCTATTTCGGAGGCGTCCAGCAAATCGGATCCGATTTATTAATAGTGAATCTCGGATTATCCAAAATGGATGAAAATCATTTGTTGTGAAACACTTTTAGCGAATCAAAAACGATTTCACTCACGTGCGGAGACCATCTAATCGGATTGAAAATGACGCGAGGAGTTCAGTCAAAAAGAGAAAAAAGTATAAACTTATAGAGGAAATACTGCTTATCGGTGCTACATTGAACACTTTTTCGCTTTGCGACGGTATGTATGTATTGTACTCTGCAAAATTTATGACATCAAGTTCTGTATCATCTCACATTTGTTGCGCCATTTATCCAAAATTGGTCAAATCTGGTCGATCTTACCCTCGAGCGAGTCTTCCAGTTGTTAGACTTTGTCGGTTTGAAGAATGCGATTGGGGAATCGAATTTGTTTAATGATTTTACTGATTGCACCGTCTCAATTTTTCAACCTGTTAAATGCAACGTTGGGAAGAGTCCAAGCTCGCTGCGAACCATCATGTGACGCATGTCAGCTCGAACGAGGAGAACGGCTCGAATGACCACGTGATCGTGATCGAGGCCGATGACTTGGTCGACCACGTGAGCGAGACCGAGATCTTAGATTTGAGCGACCACGCGAACATGATCAAGACCGACGACTTGAACGACCACGCGAACGAGATCGATGGCTTGAGCCGCCGCCCGAACGAGACCAAGTCCGATGCCAAGAATTTTCGCGTGAAGAGCGTCGGCGCGAGCCGGCGCGACAAGAGGCGCGCACGTTCTCGGTCAGCGAGCGGCGATACTTCTCGATCCACCCGTGATCTGGTTCACCGAGCGGATTTTCGGCGATGTGACTTCACCACTTCTTGACAATTGAACGCGGCACGGTACAAGTACTAGCATGCCCCGTGGTACTGTGAAAAGCGGTGCAAAAGCACACGCCAAGGCTACTGCCGTAAAGGCGCAAGCCAAGAGCTCTAAGCCTCGCGGCTAACGGTCTGCACTCAAGGAGGCTACCATGGTGGCCTCCGAGGCGATTGATATATCTGTCGATGCAGCTGCGAGCAAGCGCACAAGCACACGCCGCAGTCGGTCGCCTTTTGCGCCTCAAGACGACTATCCGAACACGCATTTCACATACTGTGAGCACCGTCGGCGTACTTAGGACGAAGTAAGAGCCAGGAGTCACCCCAGGGTGGCTTTAAGGTCCATGGGACGACACACTTCGGTGCCCAGCTAGCGACAACCTTCAGCGACCCTCTCGTAGCAGATGCGTCGCATGTCCTCCCATGCGCTGGTGCAGACGCGCTCACGAAGTTCCGTGAGCAAGTGGTCCTTGACGATCTCCTCGCGGTATACCAGCCGACAGACAAAGTTTTCCCCATCTTCTTGCGTCCGGTTCCAGCGTCGGATGAAAGCGCATCACGACTCCTGCAACGCGACATATGCGACCCCTTGCCAGGCTTCTGCCGCAGCCCGCGAAAGCGACGGAAGTGATCTTTCATCGTGTCCAGTGTGTCCGGAGCCCGCGCTCGGAGCTGGTCGTTTATCACGCGCGTGCCGCTTCGCTCTTGCTGTCGACGACGTCGCCGTCGTCGGCGTTCCCGTCCACTGCTGATCCATCGTGTTGCTTGTCAAGTTCTCCGCCAGTTGAGTTGTGGCGCTCCTGCACTTTGCAGGAGATGTCTCTGTCCCCGTTTCGCTCTGCCCGTTAGCCAAGACCCCGTTCGCCATTCTCACGTAGATTGATTTTTTTCTTCGCCCGCTGCTTTTGTTGCGTAAGTGCAACCTTACGAGGGGGTAATGTAATTGGCCCCTCCATTACAAAAGTAGGTAGATTTCTTTACATTAGTAGGTGCATCGGCACACGACTTGAGTGTTGAAATTTTGTCATGCCATTGGCTAATATTTGGGGATCCAGACTAATTATTAGCCAATTGGACTATGACGTGTATTTGAGTGGCCAGGTTTGTGACCTTGGTCCTAAAATAAAGTCAGAGTTGATTTTTTCTTAAACCTAAGACTCAGTCGTCCTATAGCGAGCTTCCTCAACACTACAGTGTAAGCAATTAACGGAGTAAATACCTGGCCTGTTACATACGCTATGAGACCACGATAGGGACGGCGCCACACGATGAGACCTCGAAGCACGGGCGGATGGACCAGACAAATACGTGGAAACCGGAACCACGGAAGGGCATCCATCGACGAGAGTACCGCTGGTGAGACGCCACGGTAAGAATTATGAGCCGAAACGTGTGAAACCCACGAAAAATATAGAATCACGGATAAGTTAGCACCCGCGAAAGAGAGCCTTGCTACGAGAGAGCGTGAAACCAAACGTGAGAGTTAAAAACGAAACAACATCGTTACCCACAGCACCGAGCCCCCACGCATACGCTGGGCAGCGTGGAAGTCCTCCTGCTGCCGGTTGAGGTCGCTCATGATCTCCCGGGGCTCATCAAAAGTACCCCCTCGGCGCCAAAACGAACGTGATATGGATCACCAGACTTCTTCTCCTCGCGGAGTGAACGCCTCGACTCCATGCTCTTCCTTGAGTGCGTAGCCTCTTTAACTGCTGCTTTAGCAGTGTGATCACGCTCAAGACCCTCAGATAGCGATAGGTTCTAAAGAAATGCCTCCCTTTCTCATCATCTCCATCTTTGGGCGAGTCCTTAGCCTCGTCAGCGGGCTCTCAGATCGCCCAGGCGTCTTGTGACCATGATCACTGCTATCACTAGCTCGCGAATACACGCTAGCGTCGTCGTAATGCTGAAGTGAAGATCGAGAAGAAGAGCGCGTGCGAAGGCTCGTAATGACTGGTACATGGTACCAGGTTCTCTATAGATCAACCGTTGGAAAACTACGTAGCTTCACTACTTGTGACTTTTATTTTTGTTTTGAAAATCAAGTTAGGCCTATCTATAAATATACTCAGCCTCAACCTTATCTTTAGCTGGTTACTTTGCTCCCTTCGACAAGCCGTCATTAAGAGTTTGTAAACTCTCGGACTCAAGCGCAACGTGCTGTGTGGCGTTCCGTCACTTTGCGGGACCGAAGCCCCGGCCCAGCCACAATTCACTAGCTAAGTATGCGAACGGAGGCATAAAACGATACGCTACTACCGTCTTTGCCCGCGGGTAGCTAGCGGTATTCGAGCTGTTTTATAAAAGCCATACGACCGGTAATAGAAAAAACGGGGCATCATACTATATAAAGGAATCTTAATGGCTTGATTCTCAAAGCATAGCCAATCAGATTTCAAAAGGCTGGAGACGAAACACCTCCACTATAACTGACGTTGTCTGTAAAACTAAGTTTTCGCTTCGATCTTACGTAAGGGACCGCTCTAAAAATTAAGTCCGAAAGGCCAAATTTCGCGGGCCATTTCCTCCTTCGTAGATCCTGCTCAAGAGGCGTTTCCTATATGGATAGAGCCAGTAATGCAATTATACAGAACTTAAATGACTTGAAAAAAACTTTCTTAGGCATGTAGGTTTTACTCAAGTACTTGGTATTATACTGTAGAGCGGTAATTGCTAGGCTAAAGGGGAGCGTTGTGCCTTACTAGAGGTCTCTGGCTTTCCCTCCAAAGCGCGAGTTGTGAGTTTTTGACAAACATCCGATGAAGTCCACCGGGTAGGCTGGCGAAATGTCACAACTGTTGAGGATTTTCACAGTTGGTAGGGAGCCATTACAGTTTAGCAGATGTCGTAATCTGGACTATGTGCCCCGCTATCTCTTAGTGCGGATAGAGCACTGCAACTTCGTGGACATCTACATGCACACTTAAAGAGCCCTACGAGGTCCCAGACACCTGCCTACTCTGGCTCTACACTCTGCCGGCCTCTTCCTGCGTCGAAATGACCAAAACATTGACTACATTCGGGACGTCACGAAGGAGATTGGCACGAGGCTCCCACGTATCCTCGTCGGGGAGAAATCCGAGTCATCGTACCCGCGCGAAGTGGATCTTCGTGGACAAAAATGTGCATAACAATCCACCGGGTATCTCCGGCAGCGTCAACAACAGGAGAAGGGCCGTCGCGTCGATACCACTCGCGTTCTGGCTGCCCAGAACGAGAACGACTTGTTGAACCGCTACTGCGATGCCCAGCAGAAGTTGGATGAGGCTCTGAATCAGACTGCCCGGGCCACTGGGGAGAGTGCGCAGCTGCGTCAGTCAAACCGGGAGATCCTTGCTCAGCTGCAGATGCTGGAGAGATCGGCTTACGGCCTCTTACAGACGGGGACACAGCCTCGGGGCCCGACTCCTCGTGCATATGGATCGATGGCTCGCCGCCCCGTCGAGAAGATCGCTCGACGCATGCTCCGGCTCAGGAGGTTGAGACGACTCTGGAATCGTAGCGGGGTAAACTTTCTTGAGTCGTCCGACGTAAAACGTCGAATGCAGACGTAGTGGCGTAGGAATGTCCATAGTGTAAGCGTCACCAATGGTCTTGATTACCTTAAACGGCCCAATAAAGCGCGGCACGCGTTTGGTCGCGCCGACGTTGGTAACCGCAGAGCTGCTGATACCTTCCATCGAAAGGAGCACTCGTTCGTCTGTCGTAAACTTGGCCGTGTTCTTGCGCCCAGGCTTGTCAGCATTATCCTCCTGCTTGTCCACTGAGTCCTGCAGTGCGTCTCGAACATAGCGGGTGACCGCTTGGCGCTGTAGTACGAAGTCGGAGACGACTCCGGAGTCGACTGGTCGCGCCGCATGCTTCGGCGCGTAGCTAGCCGGCGCAAGTGGGCTCGACGCGGTACGTGTCACTGCGTTGACCTACGTGGGGACTGGGGGATATCATTAGCAAGGTGTTGCCGCCGAAGTCGTCGGAGCTGGAGTAGACGGCTTGTCAGCAGCTTCATTGCCACCCTGAGGGGAGACACACGGTGCTGTGGGAGGGCCCACGACAAGGAGAGCAGGGACACGCGGGTGTCGCGCGTTGTTAATAATAAAGGGCATCAGCCCAGTCGACGCGTGTACCGCGTTGCAGTGCAAACTCGGCCAGAGGCAGAAACGAGCTCCAGCTGGAGAACGTCGTCACGTATCTTCGAAGGACGTCTTCGAGGACGCGATTTACGCGCTCCGTCCGGCCGTCCGTTTCCGAATGGGCTGCCGTGGACATGGACAGCTCGAGCCCAGTAACACCACGAGCTTTGACCAGAAGGCCGACGTGAAGCGCGGGTCGCGGTCGGAGACGCTGGATTCAGGAAGACCAAGATGGCGGAAGACCGCATTGATGAAGTGCACCGCAGTATCTGCCGCGGTGATCGAATCCGACACCGGAATCAGGTGGACCATCTTGCTGAAGCGGTCGACAAGCACTAGGACACCTGAACGTCCTTTAGCATCGGATGGGAGCCCGAAGATGAAGTCCATCGACACCGAGCGCCAGGCCTCGGTGGCCACTGGTAGAGGCCGCAGGGGAGCCTGCGACGACGAAGTAGGTTTTACGGACTGGCAGATCTCGCAGGTGCGCACCCACTTACGTACCCATTTATACAGGTGGGGCCAATAAAAGTCGCGTGACACAGCGGCAAACGTATTCTCGCGACCGAGATGAGCGCCCAGCGGGGCATCACGAAACGCATGGATAATTCGTGTCCGCAGACCGGGGCGTTAGGGACAACGACACGTGGGACATCGAAGTTATCGATGCTGTACGTCAGCAGCTCATCTTTGAGACGATATCGGTTTATATAGGTTCGTACAGAGCGGGAAAGATCTCCTGTGTGACGCGGGGAGAGCGGAGATGCTCGAATATACTGAAGTACGTCGAGTCATGCTCGTAAGTAGCCCGGAGTTCGTCGCGAAGTGGCATTACCGGGGAGACGCTCGTCACGTTGACTCCTGACGCCTCGCACGTGACACACTCGTCTACACCGTCTTCATCGAGCGAAGCGTATCGACCCAATGCACCGCGTGGGTCGTAGTCGGGACGCCGAGATAACGCGTTGGAGAGAATGTTGTTGTTGCCGGGCTTGAAATGGATCACGAAGTTGTACTCAGAGAAGAATGAAAGCCAGCGGGCCATCGGCTGGAAGAGATGAGGACTCTTCATCGCTGTCCTCAGCGATACATGGTCGGTGTACACCGCGAAGGTATCCTCACCCAACAAGTACACTCTGAACTTGATCAGAGCCTAGCGCATCGCAAAGAGCTCCTTGTCGTGAACAGGGTAGCTGCACTCCGCCGGCTTCATCTTTCTGGACTGGTAGCTTACGACGCGGTCTCGACCTTCATCATCGAATTGCATCAGCGCACAGCCGATGACGAAATCGCTCGCGTCGCAGACGACGTGAAAAGGCTTCGAGTCATCCGGGAGCGCGAGGATTGATGCCTCGGCGAGACTCTTCTTCACCGAGTTGAAGGTGGCGTGATGGGTGAAAGTCCACGACCATGACACTTTTTTTTCAACAGCGAATAAAGCGGCTAGATCAATTTGGCGTAATGCTTTGTGGACTTGTGGAGATAATTTGCAGGACCCAGCCACTGACACAATTCAGTGAGATTCTGTGGCGTAGGCCACGCACATGTCGACGACACTTTCTCGGGGTCGGCGCGGACGCCGTTCTTGCTCACAAGCGGCCAAGCACCGGAATCCCCGGCGCACAGAATATGCACTTCTTCAAGTTTGCGTACAGCTGGTTTTCGCGCATCACTTGGGAGACTTGCCTCAGATGCTTCAAGTGGACTTCGATCGCGCTGGGTCCTCCCTCAGCGCGACGGTGTACGAAGATGTCGTCGAAGTAGCTCGGTGCGAGATCGGGCAGCGGGCGCAGCACATGGGATACCATGGGATTGAACGAGGCGGGGGATTTTTTCAACCCTTGTGACATAGCAAGCCACTCCCAGGTCATACCACTGGGAGTGCTTACCGCTGTGAGCGGTATGTCACTCAGTATTATGAGAATTTGATAGAACACTTCGGTCAAGTCGATGGCGCTGTAGACCTCACTACCCGACATTGCGTCGAGCACCATGTCCTTCCGAGGAATCGGCGTCTGAGCAGGAATGGTAGCGTCGTTCAGCATGTTGAAGGCATGGACGATGCGCCACCCACCCGTAGTTTCTTCACACAGAAGGTCGGACTGAAGTGCAGAGATGTGCTCTCACGTACATGACCCGCCTTGCGGCGGCTCGCTAAGGAGTCATCGATAGCTTGGACTGTTCTTCGTCACACAATACTTCGAGCCGGG
>NW_003303725.1:1737815-1739386 GCF_000142945.1 Phytophthora infestans T30-4 | reverse complement strand
CTCGGGCCGATAGAAGCCGCCTCGAAGGGCCGGAAGATCCGTACCTGGCGGGCTGAGCAGATCGCCGTCGGAGCTTCGTCAGTCGAATCGGGAGGCTGTTATCTCGCCTACGGGGATTGGAGACGCATGTGCTTGGCTCTGCCCAGCAGGGAGATCGTCCGCGAGAGCGGGCGCCAGGGGCTGACGGCTTTCTGGCGCGTCAGGCTCGTCGGGCTGGTCGCCCGACGCATGCTCCGTCTGCTGGCTCGAATCAGGAATCGTCGCAGGGAGGTACCGCTTGAGTCGCCCGACGTAAAACGTCGGGTGGAGTCTAAGTGATGACGGGATGTCCAAGGTGTAGGCGTCGCCCACAGCCTTGGTTACACGAAAAGGACCGATGAAGCGTGGGGCAAGTTTGTTGGCGCCGAGGTTGGTCACGGCGGAAGCGCGGATTCCCTCGGTCGATAGGAGAACGCGATCTCCTATCTTGAATACATTCACGTTCTTTCGACCGTGCTTATCAGCTTGTTCCTTTTGCTTGTCCACTGCGTTCTGCAGTGCGTCGCGGACGAACCTTGCGATGGATTGCCTTTGCATGACGAATTCCGCAACTGCCGAGCGATCGGCAGGAAGCACCGAGGGTTTCGGTGTATAGTTTGCCGTGGTAACTTCTTGCTCACGAAACCTGCTGCCTGGATCGATCAAGTTCTCCGACGTCCATCTCGTTATCGGAGATGCAGTATGCCGAGGAGGATCGATGGACTGCTTGGACGGAGAACGAGTCAGGGCGTTCGCACTGGCTACACCCGAAGATAACCCTGAAGTCGAGTGCGCCGGCAGGCTTGTTGACACCGGTGAGGCTACCGGTGCGTGCTGAGACACCGGTTCACGTACCGGTGATGACCACGACACGGACACGTTGTCCCTAGAGCTGAGCGCAGCTTCAGCATCCATGTCGACCGAAGGAGGTTCTCCCCCACTAAGGGTGGAGCCGCCAGCATCCGTGGGGTGACCCACGGCGAGAAGTGCCGGAACACGTGGGTGGCGAGCGTTGTTCACGAAGAACGGCGTCATACCCGTCGAGGAGTGCTCGGCGTTGTTGAGTGCGAACTCGGCTAGCGGTAGGAACGAGCTCCAGCTCGTGTACGAAGTTGCGTAGCTTCGGAGAACGTCTTCAAGGAAGCGGTTGACGCGTTCTGTTTGTCCATCCGTCTCCGGATGTGCCGCAGTTGACATCAGCAATTTGGTTCCCAAGAGCTCGAAGAGGCGTGACCAGAACGCGGATGTAAACCGCGGGTCGCGGTTGGACACGATAGACTCCGGCAGGCCGTGGTGACGAAAAATCACGTCGACGAAGTGGGCCGCGGACTCTTCCGCGGTGATTGAGGCCGCCACCGGAACGAGATGGACCATCTTGCTGAAACGATCAGCGAACACAAGTACACCTGTGCGCCCGGCTGTATCGGGCGGAAGACCGAAGATGAAGTCCATCGAAATGGAGCGCCAGGCTTCCGTGGCGACCGGAAGAGGGCGCAATGGGGCCTGAGACGTCGAAGACGGTTTGACTCGCTGGCAAGTTCACATGTGCGGAC
>NW_003303725.1:1736644-1737516 GCF_000142945.1 Phytophthora infestans T30-4 | reverse complement strand
CTAGTCGCCTTATGGGTCAGACTTCTCCATATATCATTATTTTGCCATGACCGCATACTCAGCACCTCTCTAGTCCTGAGCCAAATCCCAGCCTAATTACCTTCTATCTACTTTTGTAATGGAGGGGCCCATTCCAGCGTATATCTGTCGAGTGTAATCGTGTTTTCCGTGGTTCGGTGCTCCGCGGTGTGGACTCGTGATCTCGATTGGTGTTCTCCCGGTGTGGTGCTCCGCCATCCGAGAGATCGTGCTCTACCTTCGTATTGTGCTCCATGGATCGATGATTTCCCGAGTGTGGTCTCCCGTGGCTTCGCGCCTAATCCGTCGTCCGTGCTTTCGTGTTCTACCTAGGTATCATGGGTGATTTCTATTTTCGTGCTATCACGCAATTACGTGCTTAGCAGTGGCATGGAGAGCTGCGTGCTTACCCGTGGTCTTCTTACTTTTTATATATTGTGCAGCTCTCATGTGAGGTTCGTATGCTCCCGTCGTTTCGTGTCCTTCCGCGTTTTCATGGCAGCCCTTTTTCCCATTGCTCGTGCTTTTCAGAATACGTCGTTAACTTCATTAGCTTAGTCATGTTTCGTCGTCCGCAACGTTCCGTGGTTTCCTGTCCATACGTGCTTTCGCTTCCCTACACACGCTAGCCCAATGTCCTTCCGTGGTTTCGCTTCCGTACACAGTCTAGCTCAGTGCACTTCCTTGCTTCGTGCTCTTGTCTTCTTTAGTGCCCATGCGTCAATTTGATCACAAACCCTGTTCCTAGGGCGTTTGATGTGCGCAACGTATGGTGTTGGAAAGTGCGCACCACACTCTCTTCGGCTCGCACAATACGTGCGCAATACAAAACAGTTTTTGTAAGAACCGGCTGC
>NW_003303725.1:1733696-1734521 GCF_000142945.1 Phytophthora infestans T30-4 | reverse complement strand
GACTCGAACAATACAACAGGGCGTCGACTCGGTGGACCAATCGCACGACCCCGAATGCTGAAACAGGGTCGCAGACTGAATCTGCCCAGACAGCTCCGAGTACCAACGTCACGGATCCAGTGATACTACAGACTGAGCGGAGACGACGAATCGCGAAGGCACAAGACGAAGAACTCAGGTGGGCCTACCTGAGAGGTGGATTTGAGGACCTTACACGTCGTTTAGCTCAGAATGCCGGCCAAGGCGTAGAAGTCTTTGTACTCAGTGAGCACGGCCTGTTCTACCGCCGCAGATGAGACGCGCCGCTGAAGCAACAGCTTTCGCGCGTGTTCGCGCCGCCTAATCAGGCGTACCGTATCCGGTCAAAGTTCCTTGCTACCCGCCAGGGTAAGAAGGATTTATTGGACTATGTCCAAGAGTTGAGAACTCTTATCGCCGGAATGGCGGCGGACCCTCTTCCGGAACTGGTCAGCGTGACCGTGTTCATGGAGGGACTTCGTGTGAGCGCAGCTCGAACGGAAGTGTTCCGTGTACACCCTAACTCTTTTGAAGAGGCGGTGGATGTGGCATTGAATGCCGAGCACAACTTCAGGTCGGCGCGACCTGGTTGGAGCGCTGGTAGCGCAAGCTCTTCGAGCGGTCTAGAGCCGATGGACCTCAGCTATGCTGAAGATGAAGAAGCGAAGCTTCTTGCTGCGGAGCAGCGCGCCGGCATCCGCCGATGCTTTGTGTGCAATAGCACTAAGCACTTGAGGGCCTATTGCCCTCTGCGCAAGAAGGCGCGAGGCTCCGGCGAGCCATCCCTCCGGGTTCATCGCCGGGAAA
>NW_003303725.1:1728530-1731257 GCF_000142945.1 Phytophthora infestans T30-4 | reverse complement strand
ATTTTGCATCGGTTGTGCTTTACTACAAGCAGACGCCGAAGCCGTGAACGCGTGATCGCGTTTGAGTCTCGCCAGCTCAAAGCTGCAGAGAAGAACTATCCAGTTCATGACAAAGAGCTACTTGCAATGAAGTATGCTCTAGTCAAATTCAGGGTACACCTGCTAGGCTCTAAGCCTTTTGTGATCTTTACTGATCATGCGTCGTTACGCACTGCGACACAGTCGCCTCATCTCTCTCAGAGAATGGCAAGATGGCTTTCCTTCTTTGCCGAGTATAACTTCGAGGTGAAGTACAAGCCGGGGCGACTTAATGTAGTGGCCGATGCGCTCTCGCGCAGGCCCGGACTACGAGTTAGCTCATGTCACGACAGTGACGGTCGTCAGTGCCTGACTTGATACGCGGAGCGTATGCACAAGACGACATGTGCGTAGCGCTGCTACGGGCTCTTGGGAGCGAAGAGTTTAAAGACTCTGACAAGGAATTGTCTGGGCGCTTACGCGCGAGGCTGCATCGATACTCACTCGATGGCGGCCTGCTGTACTACAGCACCGACGCTGAGGATAACCCTCGTGTAGTCGTTCCTCATGATGAGGATCTAAAGTATCGAATCCTCTATGAGGTTCATGATACGCCCGTGGGCGGGCACTTAGGTCGGGAGAAGACCTATGGCTCGGTGAGCTCGATGTACTGGTGGCCCAAGATGTATAAGTGGGTCGGCACCTATGTACGCACGTGTGAGACGTGTCAACGGACGAAGTCCGCGCCGAGCACGGCAGCGCCATTGGCCAGTTTGCCTGTCCCCAAGGGATGTTGGCAGTCCATGAGTATGGACTTTGTGTTTGGCCTTCCCAAGGACAAGGCAGACAACACGGGTATTGTGGTCTTTGTAGACCGATTGAGCAAGATGGCTCATTTAGCGGCGGTGCCGGACACCATAGATGGTGAAGGTACAGCTTTGCTGTTTTTAGACCGAGTATTTCGCCAACATGGCTTGCCTGAGGCAATTGTCTCGGATCGAGACCCGCGCTTCACCGCGAAGTTCTGGACGTCCCTCTTCCGAGTGCTTGGCACTCGGTTGGACATGTCCACAGCGGACCATCCGCAGACCGATGGTCAAACCGAACGCGTGAATCGCGTTGTGGAGGATATCCTCCGAAGCGTATGCGCTGAGGCGCCAAAACGCTGGAGCCAGATGCTCCCACTCGTTGAGTTCGCATTAAATAATGCAGTGCACGCCTCGACAGGCTACACTCCGTTCTATGTGAACGGCTTGGTTAATCCTCGCGTCCCACTGACGCCGCCACGCAGTGGCTCAGGGCTTGGTGGGGGAGGGATAGCCGAGCGGCTAGCTGATGTCAGCCCTGTTGCGGTTCGCAAGCAAGTCGATGACTTTGTCTCTTTGAGACTGAGCGTAATGCGTCAAGTACGCGACGCTATGGCTGAAAGCCAAGACACGCAGAAGGAACATGCAGATGCCAAGGGCAGAAGCAATGTTGTGAGGTTTGAGGTCGGTGACCAAGTTTTATTAAACGCTAAAAACCTACCTACTCATGCAGTGTCTGCAGTCTTCAAGACGAAGTTAAGACCTCGGTTCATAGGACCGTTCAAGGTCGTGGCCAGGAAGGGCCTAGCGTATACGCTCAACCTTCCGAAGAAGATGCGCACGCATCCGGTCTTCTATGTCGGCTTGCTTAAGCCATACCAAGACCCTGCTCAGGTGAGCGCGGAGGCGTTGGCACCAACGGTGGCTGGGCCACGGACAGCTGCAGGGCAGCAGGTGGTAGAGCCACGGGAGGCTGAACGACAGCAAGTGGTGGATCCACAGATGGCTGATCAACAGCAAGTGGCAGAGCCACAGGTCGCGGAGCGAAGTGCTCGAGATGCAGGAGCAAGGCAAGCTGAACGTTCAGCCGAGCAGCTGGACGCTCAAGGTCCGAGACCTGGTTGTGAGTCAACAGTGGTGGCTCTAACCTATCCACAAGGTGGATCATCTCTTCGAGATCGACCGATGGGCGGTGAACGTTCGCGTCGTGGACGCCGGCGTCGTATGGACGCAGACGCCGTTCCGGCAAGTGCTGACTCTCCCCGCGAGAGCCCAGCTGAGGCAAGGCCTCCTCCTGCTCTGCTCGATGAGCATGGTGAGCTCCACTCTCACGTGGAACGCCTTGTGGCGTGGCGTAGACGCCAGGGTCGTACCCAGTACTTAGTGAAGTGGAGGGGTTACCCTCACTCACAGAACTCATGGGAGTTTGAGGTTATCCTCCGGCAAGATTGCCCTGACGTCGTTGACGCTTACGACCGGGCACATCATGTGCCGAAGCGCCACCATGGCGTGCGACAGCGTCGCCAGGCGCTGGGCGCCTCCCACTAGAGTGGGGAGCGATGAGGTCAGTAGTTGAGCTCAGGCTCTGACCAGTGGCTGCAGCAGCCAGCTCGTACGTATGAGCGGTGCTCGCAGCGGGAGCAGGAGGTGGAGAGACCTCGTAGTGTTAGGGACATGGTCCCGAAGGAAGCAGGTGCTTCGTGTTGTGCTGAACAAGGTTCAGGCACAAGCGTCTCGATAGACGCATAGTTGTTTTGAAACAACTTGCTCGATGAGCATGATCCAAATGTGGATGCGCTGTAACAGCGAAAGTGGTGTCCCGCACGGGGATCGAACCACTGGCCCTTTGTCTTGACAGGCCGGAGCTCTACAATTGAGCTACAAGGGCGATGCCCGTACGTCA
>NW_003303725.1:1717165-1727219 GCF_000142945.1 Phytophthora infestans T30-4 | reverse complement strand
CAGCCCCGCTGCAGAAATCCTGTGGTGGTGCGGTTGATCCGTCGGCCATGCTTCGTGCTCTACCGTAGTATCGAGCTCCGGGGCTCAGTAATTTCCCCTGCATGGCTCTGGTGACTATATGTTCCCCAATGGCTTCATGGATGCTCTTCCGTTGCATGTGCTTTTCAGCATTTTGCAACTTGATCGTGTGCCCCGTCACAAAACAGCTATCTACATTGACGTGAGCGAAAGGATAACAATTGCGCTTGCTGGGGCGCCAACTGAGATAATAAAATAAGCAGCTGTTTAATCTATACCCGCCTACTAACCGTTTATATCTTTTAATTTTTACAATTGTAAACTACGATAATAGGAAGTGCAGTAAATGGTTTTAGTGTAGCAGTGTTTTTTTTCTGGGTGCTTAATCGACCGGCCACATACTCCCTTCATTTATTACTACCGGTGTTCCAGATGTATGTGCAGCAGCGGAGATGTGGAATCCTGTTCCTGGTGCAGAAGGTGATGAGCATACGGTGCAGCGCAGTGCTTTTTACGATGCGCGCATGATGATAGATTGGACATTGAGACTTTAAATCAATTCAATATTTACTTTTATTTATTAATTATATTTTCTCTAAAGGATGAAAGCCCTCGGTAACAAAGTACAGACTGCTTTGCTGGGTGTCGAAAAGACGCATAATAAAGCGTACGTACGCCATGTACTTCAAAGGAGTGTCGTACTAAGCTTGCGTTGTGCTTTCAATCCTGCATACGGATGCTACCGTCAATAAAGTTTTTAAAGATCGCGTGAGGTTTTAGTTTTATTACTTTCATTTATATTAGCACGGTCTCGCTTGCTATAGTCCTCACTGTTAAGATCTCTATATCATCAGCATTCCGATGAAAATGACTTGCCGAGCACTTCTACAAAATCAAAAGGCGTTGGTCTCCCGCATCGTGGTGGATTTGTGGGGTGCAATTGCAGAAGAGGTGCTGTCAAGGGTTTCGTAAAGGCTGAAAAGATTTCGGCCGGGCCGCGCGATGCTACCGACCACTTCCGGTTAATTGCACCGAAGCTGCACCTTTTTGTGACGAGGTGTAACAAGCTGCAGTAATGTACATTGATTCTCTTTTTCAATCATAAATTGACAACAATTTTACTTAGGGACGGAGGGGGGGGGTCATGACAGACAATTTCAGCAATATTAAAAAAATCTTCTCGCAAGCTATTCGTTTTACAAGTAGCTGCACTGATGTCGTGCATCGCACTGAGTCCGTGGTGTACAGCTGTACAGTTAGGCAGACATCCGTTGTTATGCTAAAAAGTTGGGATTTTTTTTATAGAATTCTGAGAATATAGTTTTTGTGTGAGGAAGATATCATGTCAGTGTTCACGGCAAGATCGACAGCGTGAAACATCGATATCTACCGGCTCCGGTACCCGTATACATGCGACTTTCGTGTATTTTGCTTTTAGTTTTAATGTAACAGTGTCAATGGTGTTTAGTGCGTGGAAAGTTATTGCGTAATCAAATTAGTTACACGCACAATAGTTTGCATATAAACTAGAGAGCTTAGACCTACATGCTCCAAATTACTGTAGTATAAGAGTCTTTAGTCCGGAGGCCCAAGCGGGGTATGGCCATGGCACAATAGGTGGTAAAGTAGGAAGGCTAGTGTCACAGTGTATTCAGCCATTCGGATCTAGCTAGGTAGGCTTAACTTGCTTCAGACAACTTTCGAAACTGTCTGCTATTGCGGATATACTTAAAATAGAGAAACCATGACAAACGCCTTCTTACCGGATAGCTGCATAATTTGGAAGGTTACATTCGAAAGTATTTCAAATGTGCTACTGTCAAGTCATTCTTCTTCTTCATAAAAATTCTCGCATAGCGTCTACGTGTGGTTTTCGGGAAGGATGTAGTTAAAGAAGGATTGGAGGTAAATCTGCTCTCGTCGAAAGTAACTGCCCTTTTTATACATATGCTTCCAAGCTTAAAGAGACTACAAGTCTTATTCCTGAAGAAAGTCGCAGTGCGCTCAACATGGCATCTATATGCGCTCGGTATTGTAGCATATCATGAAAGCGCCAGACAATATCGCCTAAATTGACAGTTTTACGACAAAAAGTAAAATTTCGTCTGAACTTGTTGAATGATTTTCTACTGCGCCATCCGTGATTGGTTGAGAAATGAAGGCTTTGTAGTTTATGCAGACAGCTTCTCATAGTGTTATTTTTGCCAAAGATGCTGCAAAGAACGAAAACATTACAGTTTACAATAGGAAAATAGACATTTTACAATGAGCCATAGAAGTATATGGCAGGTGGGGACAGCGAGGGAAATATTCGAAGAGTTTTTTTTGCATCGGTAGGGCTATCTAAAGTAGCTTTCAGCACAAAACATACTCACTTTAAATAGCGTTTTTGGTTTTCGTGTAGACGAAAAAGACCAGATAAGCCAGAGATGTGGATGGGATGTTAGCATAGACGGCAGCGCTAGGCTAATATTCAGAGGTCGTGAACATGCTTCGCGAGTGCTACACCTACCCACGTGGTGACGCTAAGCGATTCGCCAAATTATCGACAAAATGGCCGATCACATTGAATAGAGATATTCGCGTGCGAATAAACAAACCAATGACACTCCTGGGTGTATCCTGGAGGATCTAAGTGTACTCGTTGGATATCTAGTAGCGAAAGCGGACATCACTACAGGTTCGAAGCCTATACACGATGCGGCTCTATTGACTTTGATGTGGCATACCCGTTCGGGAGGGCTGTTGCTAGATGCTTCGCACGTATGCAACAGCTCTCAAATTTTAGCTTCTGGTGAGGTTTTCCTACGCATAACCCTTTCAAAACTTCAGTGATGCAAGGCGTCTCAATATTTAAGGCTTCGGATAGATGGTGATAATGTACGCTTCACGCTTTCAGGCTGCTGTTTATCTGCGACGACGAAACATCCCAATATTTGCTCTCATTAATACATCATTTCGCTACGGCCAACATTTCTGGTAACCAAACGTATTTACAAGAGGAAAATGTACTGTAGTGGGGTAAACTGTTAGACGAAGAAAGCAGTGAGTCCAAGCCGCCTCAAAAGCGAGGGAGAAAGCAATAAAGCATTTTCGCTGAAGTTGAAGCCTCCCGCTCTCAGCCAGACTGTGACGTTAAATATGATCAGCCACTCCATTCACCGTGAAGTCGCTGCGTACGCTAATCCATCGCCGAATCTGGCGATACAGTGGATTACCACTTGTGGGATTCGGCTGTTGGAGTCGCTAACCAAGGTGTTTGCTCACAGTGGAGCGATAACAAAGAAATATCAGAGCGTAACCAAAGTATTGGCTGGGTACACCGGGATGTAGTGACGACCATATTTCATGATCTCCAGCATCGTTTGACGAGATCAGAGTTTAGTCAGCTTGTAACGCTTCGAGGCGAGATCTATTGTCACGTACTTGGTTTCCAGGATGTCCGATTTAATGTCGCACAATGTGTTGTTGATTGCACGTTTGCATCGCTGTTGACGTACCGGAATGCGGTTAGCAGTGAAATTGAAAACGCCAGCAGCATCTCGTTCGCATCGCGCTACATGTGCGAGCTGTAGCGGGGTCATAAACGCTCGTCTTGGCTCCGAAATTGCGACAAGAAAATGATGTGAGCATGTAAGGAGGGGGCACCTGAGAGCTTACTGACAGACGGTAAATGTAACGGGGTACGTAGCCCTAAGTGTACCCTGGTTACATGAAGTGTGACACTTCACACTTCAGGAGTATGACACGTCATACGCCGAGATATTTGGTACAAGGTACCAAGGTCGTTCAAAGCCAACCATTGGTTAAATGACATTGCATTTCATAGGTAACTAACAGTTCGTATTAAACCCAAACTTAACCTACCTATAAATATACTCATTTTACAATCTACCTTATTTAGGTCACTTCGCTCTCTTTAATTGAAGAGGGGACCTGTGAACTGCCGTTCACTGAGAGTTTGTATACTCTCGGAAGATAACTTCCTCTAGCGCAAGGTGCTGTGTGACCCCGTCACACTTGGTAGCACTTGTAGTCAATCCACGCCACCGCGGGTAGACTACCTAACCCTCTCCGAAGTTCGTTGCCATGGATAGGAACGACTTCTCCCATATGAACGACTCTCAGTTCGAGTCGGTTCGGAAGATGGCAGGCATCTTCGGGATGGAGGCCCTGCAGAGCCTGGTGGTGTCAACACCGGCTGAGCAGCTCGAGCGCGTCAATGCATTCGACGCGTACGAGCAGGGCCTCATCGCGCATGTGCGGGAGAACCTGCAGGCTCCGGCGGCGGAAGCAAATCCGCCTCACCCGAAGCCAATACGGCTGAAGGTAAAGCCGTATGAAGGGAAGGAAGGCGAGAACCTTCACTTCTGGGTCCGAGAAGTAGAGCTCGCGATGGACGCGGCTCTGATCTCGACCGAGCAACAGCGTGTTGCTTTTGCACTCTCCAACCTTAGCGGTCGTGCTAAGAGTTGGGTGTACACTCGGGAAGCAACATCCCCTGGATGTTTCACATTCTGGGCTCAGCTGTGCGAACAGCTCCGAGCCGCGTTCCTCCCGGCGAACTACGAGTACCGCCAGCGTTCGCGCTTCCTCGCGTGTAAACAAGGAAGGCGCGAACTGCACGAGTATGTGCAAGAGATACGGGAGCTCTCGGCGTCCCTAGTGGGAAACCCACTCAATGAACACATCAAGATGACTGTTTCCATGGACGGCCTTCGAGTGGGCCCCGCACGCACTCAGCTGTTCCGGGTGCAGTCAAGCACCCTTGAAGAGGCGATTCAAGTGGCTCTTCAGGAAGAGTACAGCCATCGCCAGGCGCGTACGCCGGCCTCAGCGTGGCCTGGGAGTTCCTTTTCGGCTCCCGGTCGAACAAGCCCCAACGGACCAGTTCCCATGGAGCTCGGGTCCGCCGAACAGCGTGACATCCGCTGCTTCGGCTGTGGGAAGTTAGGCCACTTCAAGCGCGACTGTCCCGCGGAAAGTCTCCGCAGACGGTCCTTCCCCAAGCCCGTCCTTAAGGGTCGCTGGCAGAAGCCAGCATCCCGGGGACAGGGGAACGCCGGGAACCAGTAGGGGCGGGGCGCCCTACTGGGGAAGAACTAAGTCTTCATGATGGGTGCGCGGGTGGCGCGTACCACGGGGACTTAGCCCCTGAGAGTCTTCGCACTCTCGAATAGGCGAAGAGCAGCGGCGGGTTGCTCGTAGTACACGGATGTGTACGGGGATACGATCATCCCTTTAGAATCTTGATTGACTCTGGGGCGTCGAAGAATTTCGCACGCCGCCAGACGGTTGCTCGTAACAGCAACAAGTTGTCCAATGCTTTGAGAGAAAGCAAGGGCAACGGGTTGGTGTCAGTGCGACTGGCCGACGGGAAGGTCGTCACTGTCACCAACGTCCAAGTGGATCTGGTCGTCAAGTTTGAAGACTTTGACAGCCTCAAACAGCTCACTGTTCTCGATATGGATCCATATGATATGATCCTGGGCATGCCCTGGCTTGAGAAGCACGAGCCCTGGATCGACTGGCGAGGCAAGGCAATCGGTGCCAGCCGCCCTGCGCAGTCCGACCGAGCATTGGTGAGTCATGTTCCCACCTCTGTCAGGACCCGGGGCGCCCGCGAGGGCTGCCAGGGTACCAAAGCATCCGGCAGATGCTTGGGAGTCGTCGACGTATATGACGACTCCGAGGATGTTTCGATTGTGGCCGCGCCCAGAAGAGGCGCTGGCCAAGTGGGTAACTTAGCTCCGCAGGCAGCTGCAGCTGTCATGAACACTGAGAACAGCGTGCTCAGAGTGGGTAACAGAGTTCCACTCACGGTCGCCCAGACCATAGCGGAAGAGGAAGACGTCGGGATACTCTTCCTGTGTGGGATAACACAGTGCCACACGCGGGTCGCCCAGACCTTAACTGAAGAGGAAGGCGTTGAACACGCTTCCTGTGTGGGTACAACAATACCACACGAGGCCACGAGTGCCTCGGATGTCGTAGCAACGACATCCCTAGACGTGGGCAGCAAAGCTCCCCGTCACAGACGCCGTCGACAAAGACGCCGCCGCCGCCTCAAGTCGGATCCGAACTTCGTTCCGATCGACGTCGCCTCAAGCGACTCGGAGTCCAGGGCCCGGGCTCCTCCGACAAGGCCGGTGGAAGAGTGTTATCATATCTTCGATGGCGAGACTGGTTTACCTGTCAAGGCATCTGGTGTCCACTTGGAACCGTTGCCAGAGGTTGCAGAGATACTGCACCTCGAGGAAATGACGGCTGAGTCTTTCCTGACTAACCTCAAGGCTGAAGAGATTGCTGAGATGGTACTCATGAGACCTGAGACCACTCAGGAGGAGCTGAACTCCTCCTCTGTCTTGGACGAGAACGTCCTGGAGGACATGAACAAGCGGCGCCAGGCGCGCTTGGGTTCTGAGATTCTCAAGAACCCCAAGGATCCGGTGTATCCTTTGGTGACGGAGTACGCGGACGTGGTGAACAAACACCCCCCGACCCAACTCCCACCGGATCGAGGCGTACGGCACGAGATTGATCTCGTGCCCAGCACAAAGTATTGTGTCACGACGCAATGGCCTCTCCCGCGCGAACAGTGCGAGGTCATTGATGCCTTCTTCGCCGCGAAAGCGAAGGCGGGCATGGTGCGGGAATCGAAATCCCCACACTCGACGCCGCCTTTCTGCGTTCGTAAGCCGAACGGAAAGTGGCGTCTGGTTCACGCTTATAACAAGCTGAACAGCGCAACGGTGCCGGCCCAAACACCGATCCCACGAAAGGATGTGTTGTAAAACAACATGGCCGGGAGCGTACTGTACAGTTCGCTGGATTTGGTAGACGGATACTACCAAATCCTGATGCGCGAGAGTGACATCCCGCTCACCGCGGTAAGCACTCCGGCTTTGGGAGTGGCTCGGCATGCCGCAGGGCTTGGCTAACTCCCCGGCGACGTTCAATCGCCTGGTGACGCAATTGTTCCGCCCTTTGCGTACCTTCGTACAGACGTACTTCGACGACATTTTCGTCCATAGCCGTGCCGAGGGAGGCAAGACGGCCATGGAGGTGCATCTAGGACACCTCCGTCGAGTGTTGAACGTGATGCGAGCGAACAAGCTCTACGCCAACATCGACAAGTGCGTTTTCGCGTCACCAGAGATCAAAGTTCTCGGTTGCTTCGTAAGCAACGTGGGCGTTCGGGCTGACCCAGACAAGGTCAAGGCCATAGCAGCATGGCCGACGCCCCGATCCCAGAAGGATCTTCGAAAGTGGTTAGGCTTGGCCAACTACCTTCACAAGTACAGCGCTGGGAACGCGGGCTTCGCTAAGCCCTTGTCGAGCCTCCTTCAGAAGGACGTCGACTGGCGCTGGGAACAAGAGCACCAGGATGCTTTTGACAGCATCAAGGCCAGTCTCCAAGAGGCCCCTGTCCTGGCTCTGCCGGACGAGACGAAGCCGTTTAGCGTCGTCTGCGATGCCTCCGATTACGCCATCGGGTGTGCATTGCTGCAGGACGACACGGCTGGACAGGAAGGAGTCATCTCGTTCCAGTCCCGGCAGCCCAAAGCCGCCGAGCGGAACTACCCTGTCCATGACAAGGAGCTCCTGGCAATGAAATATGCCCTTGTGATATTCCGTGTTCACCTTCTGGGCTCTAGGCCCTTTGTGATCTACACAGACCACGCGTCCTTGAGGACGGCGACTAACTCGCCTCACCTCCCCAAAGGATGGCGAGGTGGCTGTCCTTCTTCGCGGAATACAACTTCCGCGTCGAATACAAGCCGGGCAAGCTCAACGTGCTTGCGGACACCCTCTCTTGGCGTCCCGACTATGAGTTGGCCCACATCACGCGGGTGGCAACGGATCTATATGAACGGATACGCATGGTGTATCGGGACGATGAGGCTGTCACGCCTACCGTCAAGTTCCTTAAGGCCGGAACGAGCGCGAAGTCCGACTGGCTCTCGTCGCGACAGCGCTCACGGCTCCACCGATATGAGTTGAAGGAGGGCCTCCTCTATTATCGGGTGAAGCCCACTGATCCTCCACGGGTGGTCGTACCCAACGACGAGGATCTGAAGTTCGACATCCTCGCGGAGGCGCATGACGCAACCTCCAGCGGCCACTTGGGCCGCGAGAAGACCTTTCTGTCGGTCTCTCAGTCCTTCTGGTGGACCCACATTTACAAGTGGGTCGCCCGGTACGTCAAGACATGTGAAACATGTCAGCGGGTCAAACCCGCAGGGCACTCGTCGGCTCCACTACAGAGCCTGCCCGTACTGGCTGATTGTTGGGAGTCGATGAGCCTTGACTTCATCTTTGGGCTTCCCGCCGACGGACACGGCAACACCGGAATTTTGGTGTTCGTGTGTCGGCTGAGCAAGATGGTACATCTTGCTCCAGTTCCCGTCACTGTGACGGGCGAACAAACCGCAAGGTTGTTCGTCGATGGCGTGTTCCGCTATCACGGTCTCCCGGAGACGATTGTCTCGGACCGAGACCCGCGGTTCACTGCGGCGTTTTGGAAAACGCTGTTCCCTTTACTGGGAACTCGTCTGCAGATGTCCACTGCGGATCATCCGCAGACAGACGGCCAAACAGAGCGCGTCAATCGAGTGCTCGAGGACACTCTGCGCAGTGTGTGCGCGGCAGCGCCACGTACGTGGTCGACGCAGCTTCCAGTTGTTGAGTTTGCGCTCAGCAACGCGGTGCACGCGTCCACGGGGTTCACGCCGTTCTACTTGAAGGGCTTCCCGCCACCCCAGACTGCCCTCTCACTCTTCGAGGAGACACTGACGCATCTATTCTAAGTGGGGGAGAGGCTCGGAAAGCCCTTTCCTCCCAGGTCTCTGATGTGAGGCCAGTTTCGCTGCGGAAACAGGTGGAATCCTTTGTGGATACCAAGCTGAACATTGTCAGCAGGGTCCGCGATGCCATGGCAGCGGCCCAAGATAAACAAAAGGAGTACTCGGACAAACAAGGAAGAGGAAACTGAAGTAGATTTGAGGTTGGTGACTTAGTGTTGCTAGACACGAGGAACCTACCTCTAGACACTGTTAGCTCTGTCGGCAGCAACAAACTGAAGCACCGCTTCATCGGACCTTTTGCAGTCCTGGCCAGACATGGTGCGCCGTACGCCATCGACCTTCCAAAGTCAATGACGACGCACCCGACGTTCTATGTCGGACGTCTTAAGCGGTACTTTGACCCGCAGGGGGTTGCTGACACGCAGACCCCCCTTGACCCAGCTCCTCGAAGCGAGGGCTGGTCACAGTCGTCGACGAGGGCGTCGGAGAAGGCACCCAAGCCTCGGTCGGGACGGCAAGGCTGCGGTCAAGACCGCACGCCGGAGAGGTTCCATACGAACGGACCACGGCGCCATACGCGTACGTCTGGGAGTGTGCCGCAGGCAGCTCCGGACGTGGCAACAAAGCCTCGATCCGTCGGATCATGCGAAAGGCCTTGTCCAGATCGGACGAGGAGGTCCGGCGATCCACCCGCAGGTGCAGGCTCGCGACCTCTCGCTCCAGCAGGTCCAGGCGGCCCGCAAGACGAGCGAGCTCGCCCTGATTCCTGGCCTGGGCGGCAGCAATACCGCTAGTCCCAAGGCCAAGTGCAATCTCAAGCACGAGGACACGTTGACGGAGGCGGTCAACCTCAGGGTCCTGTGTCGGACCCGCAGTCGGAGCACTCGGACGAGAGTGGCTCTCGGTAGGCGCCGAGTACTCCAACGCGTACGAGGGCACCTCCGCCCCTGCTTGACCGGAATGGAGAAGTCCACTTCCACGTGTAGCGGACCCTTCAGGAGCAACGGTGTCGCGGTAAGCGACAGCTCCTCGTGAAGTGGAGGGGTTATGCCCACTCCGAGAACTCGTGGGAGCCGATTGAACGGCTCCTGATTGACTGCCCGAAGGCTGTCGCGATCTAGGAACAGAACCGGCGCAGCTTCATAAGTAGTTCTGGGGCTTCTTGCCCGAACGGCATACGGTCGATGAATACATATCGTACCCGCGCTCATCGTGAGCGCTAGAAGCCG
>NW_003303725.1:1714476-1717065 GCF_000142945.1 Phytophthora infestans T30-4 | reverse complement strand
AGATGCAAAGACCGGCTTTTCATTCTACCACTCAACTCACCGACTACGGCACAATCACGATGAGTGATATTGACAACTTTGGCACCGTCCCCTCTACGCAAACATGCCGGCGACGGTGCAGACCGCGACGATTTCCAGCGTTCAGGGATTAATAGAGAAGGCTGCGATGGTGTACTTAACCGACTATAGATAGTATCGGGGTGGCCGCCGTGAAGGCGGGCGTATCCGACAACCGTGGCCACATTCGCACCGCATGATAGCTGCTGCGTGTGTCAACGAGTTTCTCTCGTCAACCGAGATTTCTCATACATTCGAAGTATGTATGAGAAAAACGTGTGTTGCTCATTCATCGACTACTCCTGTTGTTAGTACCAGAGTACTGACAACCCTTGGCTCGCAGAGGGGCTCTCAGCAAGGTGTTAGCTGTAGGTCGTGGCTTGCAGAGGACCTGAGCCTTATTTGGCGAAAGAAGAAGTAAGTTATATTAAGTATGTATGCTGTGTGGCTGCCCACAACAACACTTCAAGCTGAGAAAGGAAAACTAGAAATTTGTCTCACGTCGTATGCGTCAACTGGTCATACCACAACTGGAGCGAACCTCTTGTTATTCACCCCCATGCCAGTTGCCGCTCAACATGGAAAGAGACGTCGAATGTTGACGCGCTCCTGCGTCACTCCATAATCCAGCGTCACGGTGCCATTACCGTGCACTTCCACGATGGAGTATGGTCCTTTGGCCACCTCACGGTGTTTGTTGCCGCGATCTTTTGCAGCTACTCGAATCATTACTTGATCTCCTGGGTGATAGAAATGCTCCAGCCTCTTGGTGTTCTCGCGCCCGTTGTCTCTCAATATGGCTTCAAATCGGCGCTTAGTGAGATAACTCCAATTCGTTTCATGAAGTTGTCGTGTAATCAAGTCCTGCCCAAAGACCAGATGTGCAGGTGTTGTATCCAGAATCGTGTGAAAACTTGCACGTACTGCGAATGCAGCGTATTGAATAACTTGACGCCAGTCTGCCTCCGGATAACAGCGAATACAGTTGTTTAGTACCAAATGTACTCGTTCACAAATTGCATTGGCTTGAGGATTCTTCGAGGATATTGGTTTCGGCTTGACTGCATAGCTCGCAAGCATCTCACGGAACTCTGTTGTGTTGAACTCATTACCTCGATCGAATACAACTTCCTTTGGTCTTGGATAACGACATAACCACGTCACGTCGAAGTTCTCTGCAGTGGTTTTTCCTTTGTTGTTCTCTTGGATCGATACTTCTAACCATCTCGTGGCTTCATCAATCACGGTTAAGGCGTAGTATCGGTCACTACCATACGGTCCCATGGTGTCCACATGCACTACATCAAATGGATCGACGTTCGTCTGTGACCGGCTCTCGCTTTGAGGAGCTGGGCCAAGGTGGGTCTGCGAGTCAGTAACCCCTGCGGATCATAGTACCGCTTATGACGTCCAACGTAGAACGTCGGGTGCGTCGTCATTGACTTAGGCAGGTCGGTGGTGTGCGACGCACCATACCTGACCAAAACTGCGAATGGTCCAATGAAGCGGTGCTTCAGCTTGTTGCTGCCGACAGAGCTGACAGTGTCTAGCGGTAGGTTCCTCGTGTCTAGTAGCACTAAGTCCCCCACCTAGAATACAAATAAAGTTTCCTCTTCCATGTTTGTCAGAGTACTTTTTTGTCTATCCTGGGCCGCTGCCATGGGCATCGCGGACCGTGCTGACAATGCTCAGCTTGGTATCCATAAAGGATTCCACTTGTTTCCGCAGCGAAACTGGTCTCACATCCGAGACCTGGGAGGAAAAGGCTTTCCGAGCCTCTCCCCCACTTAGAATAGAGGAGTCAGTGTCTCCTCGAAGAGTGAGAGGCACTCTGGGGTGACGAAAGCCGTTCAAGTAGAACGATGTGAACCCCGTGGACGTGTGCACCGCATTGTTAAGCGCAAACTAAACAACTGGAAGCTGCGTCGACCACGTACGTGGTGCTGTCGCGCACACACTGCGCAGAGTGTCCTCGAGCACTCGATTGACGCGCTCGGTCTGGCCGTCTGTCTGTGGATGGTCCGCAGTGGACATCTGCAGACGGTGGTTCGACCGCGACTTGGGCCTCGCTGGCCGTGTCATCGTGCGCGAGAGCGACTCGAGCTTCAAGTCTAAGCTGCTGTTGGTGAATCGTCCCATTATGCGCATCCCCACGCTTGCGATCCACCTGGACCGTAAGGTATCGGAGGGATTCACCTTCAACAAGGAGACTCACCTCCGCCCCGTGATCGCGTCGGCCGCTCGTGCTGAGCTGGAGGCCACGACCGATGGCAAGGATCAGCCGAAGTCTAAACACGCGTCCGTGCTGCTGCAGCTCATCGCCAAGGAGCTGGACATCAAGATCGACCAGATCTGCGATTTCGAGCTGTGTTTGTTTGATACCCAGGGAGCCAATGTGGGCGGAGTGCTCGAGGAGTTTATCTTCTCGCCCAGACTGGACAACTTGTGCTGCTCGTGGCTCGCCACGCAGTCGCTGATTAAGTCGCTGGATAACCTTGCGGACGACGAGAACGTCCGTGTAGCAGCACTGTT
>NW_003303725.1:1666035-1714376 GCF_000142945.1 Phytophthora infestans T30-4 | reverse complement strand
TCTCTTCATCCGAGGAGTCGAAGATACTCTGATAGGAGCGACGAGTCTTCTTCTCCTCGCGGAGTGGAGACTTAGAGGCTGTACGCTTCTTTGAGGGCTTGACGCCTTCGGCTTTAGAGGCCTTAGCACGCGTAAGACCCTCGGCAAGCGAGAGACGTTTGCGAGGATTCTCTTCCTCATCGCCACCAGCTTTGGGAGCGCCCTTAGCCTTGACGGCCGGACTCTCAGAGCGCACAGAGGTCCTGGGACTGTGATCATCTTGATCACTAGCGCGCGACTGCACGCTGTCATCTTTGTGCTCACTGGGCACTGGGCTGTGCCCTCCCACAGAGTCCGCAGGAGCATCGTGAGTGCTCTCGGACTCGGCATCGTCCTCACTGCCCGAGTTGAACTCACGTTCCACCAACCGAGGGTTCGGACGATTGTGAGAAGATGAGGGCGAAGGGCTGCGGCGCTTGCTTGCGCGCTTGTCCACAGCCGCCTCACCCGAGGAACCGATCGCCTCGGAGGCCACCTGAGTAGCCTCCTTGAGTGCAGAGCCTTTGCCGTGAGGCTTAGTGCTCTTGGCTTGCGCCTTACCGGCAGCAGCCTTGGAGCGTGTCTTAGCACCGCTCTTTGCAGTGCCACGAGGCATGATAACGGTCGAATTGGAGACCTAGACGAAGAGCGCACTGGTTGCTGCTCGAGGCTCTAACTGTGAAGTGAGCCTCCGCCGCGCTCGCGCGGCCAAGTCGATGGTTTTCGACTTTGAGAATGAGAGTTTGTGACGAACTCCTCTTGACTCTGATTGGTCGGTAAACCGAACCTAAGTGAGGGAGGATGTAACGGGGTACGTAGCCCTAAGTGTACCCTGGTTACATGAAGTGTGACACCTCACACTTCAGGAGTATGACACGTCATACTCGGGATATTTGGTACAAGGTACCAAGGTCGTTCAAAGCCAACCATTGGTTAAATGACATTGCATTTCTATAGGTAGCTAACAGTTTGTATTAAACCCAAAACTTAACCTACCTATAATATACTCAGGTTTACAAATCTACCTTATTTAGGTCACTTCGCTCTCTGAATTAAAGATGAGGACCTGTGAACTGCCGTTCACTGAGAGTTTGTATACTCTCGGAAGATAACTTCCTCTAGCGCAAAGATGCTGTGTGACCCCGTCACACGTAATCTGTTCGATCCTCAATTGCATGAAGTCTTTGGGTTTCTGCCAGCGCATCACGACTTGTAGCAAAATACTCCAGAAACGCTTTCGTAAGGAGGGCCATGCGATACAACTGCGATAACGTTTTCACTCGAGTGACGGCGACATAGAAAGATGAACGCTGAGGAATCCTGCGAGTCGGATGACGAAGCGGAGCAAGAATCATTTTCTCTACTGTCAGTCCTCCCTTTGAAATACCCGACGTGGTAATTTTTTTCTTCCTCTGATGTGTGTGGGGTGTGTGTGTGTGTGCGTGTGTGTGTGAGAGAGAGAGAGAGAGAGGGAGGGGGGGGGGCTTACTTACGCGTTACGTCGTAAGGTTGATGTGTATGAGGATACAGTTTAGCCAAAATGAAGAAGCCGCGGTCGAACGTGCGTTGTCGTCCGACCTTGCTGTCTTGCCGCGAGACGGCCTCGATAGGAATCCTTGTAGTATTCATCTATTCCTCATGTAGCCTTCATGTACTATACCACCCACCATCGGTGGTTCCGTATATTGGAGCAACATCCACCGAAAACCAGATAGCGTGAATGTTGACCCAGGCGGCTTGGAACGATATTCACCAGTGCTTTTTATGCTTTACCGTCGTTTATTAGGTATTCCGTCCTTTAAGCCTATCACTTGCAAGCCACTATACTTTTAATAATTACAAATGTAGCACCCTACTTTTTATAGAGGATCGTCGACGGTTTTCGATCGCCCCTAAAACTCTGGATATGAATATCAAGAGGATTTTAGGAATAGTCCAAATGAAACGTTACTTGCGCCATCGAAAAGAGCAGACACACAGCTGTTTTTGTGATCTTATACTGATTAAATGCTGTTGTTTTGTTGCATTTGTGGGGCTTGCAAATTAGGCGCTACGTTTGGCGGACTTGTCTGTTTAGTAGCCACATTTGACTTAATCTCATTAAACTGCTAGATTCGTCTAATCGATCCAAGAAGGCAATAAAGTAAATCCTGTCTTAAGCCAAATTTTTCTCTATTTTAGTATTTATAAGCAGTTTATAAGCTGCTACTGCCAAAACCCAAGCCTCTACCACAGGTTCAATTTCCGTCGCTGGCACCTGGCCAGCTTTCTTCTTTCTGGACGACACTGGTTTCCTCGCCTTGGTACGTCTTTTTGACGCTTCTTCTTCTTCATGAAGCGATCACCTGCTTGTGCTCCCTCGTAGTGCTAAGAGCGGTTTCGTCAACATTAAAAACTCGTACTGCCCCGAATTTGTGCTCTATCATGACCTTAGCTAGGGACGAGAACAACACTGCAAGATCACGCTCTTCCACCTCGTTACGGTACTTAGAGATGGGCTGTGATGTCCTTAATGTGAGGGACGAGTGAAGCTCCAGCAAGCGGCGCAGCCAGCCTTGCTCCATCGACAGGCCGCACACCAGCTGAGCCACCTCCTGCACTTCTCAAGAAGGTCGTGGCGGCTTACAGGCTGCCCGACCTGCTGCCTTCCAAGTTCCCAGTCTCGGAGGCTTTTTCTGCATGTTCTACTAGCATAGGATGCGGACCGCTGCGGTTGGACTTGCAGGGGATCCCTTTCCGAGCTAGAGCGACGTACTACCTAAGCGTGCTATGGGGAATCTTGGTTTTGTCGCTCGTTGTCTTCGTAGTGGACCTCTTGAACGGCAGCGTCAAGTTCTGCGTCAGAATAAGGTTTTCGAAGCCTTCCCATTGAACCAGGCTTGGAAATGGGCGGGAAACACCCAGATATAACGTGCTTCAGGTTTTTACTAAGACGGAGCAGCTGTAGTTTTGACAAATTAAATCAGTAACCGTATGGGTACATTGACTGTATTGGCTGAAAATAGGTCGGCTACTAAACTGGCAAAAGCTACTAACGGATGCGCCCGAATAAAAGCCCCCTACCGAATAGTGTCGTGTGGGGTGCTACATGCCTGCACTATTAAATACAAGCCTCTTCCGAATAGAGTCCTTATAAAAGCTACCAAATCTGATCCATTCTACAGAGAGAAACACTTTTCCGTCATTTCCAATAATGCCTCATCAAAGGCAGTAGGTTAGCAGTGAGCATAAGCAAGAGGTGATCAAGTGGACTACCTATGTCGTTTTAAGGACCTACTGTACATGGAAATAACGCTTGGAAAGAGTCGGACCGAGTCGAATGCACTCGTTTTGGTAGCCCACGTATGCCAAGCAGGGAACCCGATAAATATATTTATTGCCAATTACTGTTTATTGTTTCTATCAATAATTTATTTACGAAAAATGCTTCAACTAAAATTCAAGCCGGTGAAATGGTTGAATTTAAGAAAAGAGAAAATGTTGTACCAACAACACCAGCTGTATTTACGAAGTTGGTGTACGACGACCCAACTTTTATTTTTCCGGACAACAGCTACCTACAGTTTGTGGTTGGTTTGGAGCCTCTCGCCTTCTCCGAATCGCATATTCTAGCTCATTCTGCAGCTTCAGGAACACCCCAACAAAACCTACTCTCTTCTTTCACCACCGTGGATGCTTGCATTTAGGCGGCTTCACCCAGGCTTGGTAGTTTATTTCACTAATAATTTACGTTTGCAATGTCCCCGCTCCAATTATTTATTTGCTGAGTTCTTAGGTTGCCGCGCGTTATGTATTTCTCGATGTCCTTTGAAATTGATATAAATTATATTTTCGGGTTCCCTGATGCCAAGTGTTGACACCGTTTGCGATTGAGACCTCCGCGCGTGGCGAGACACGGATGAGACAACCATCCTGCGGAGCGCTAAAATAGCAGGCTTCTCGAGAGACCCCTCGTCGTGGTTTATATCCAAGCACGATGTGAATGGCGCTAAATTTCGTGCATATGGACGAAGACGTCGACTGTTAAATCCTTTAGAGTTAGATGATGCGTTAGACGGTATTATCCTGGTACACGAATCATATCAGCAAGGAATAAAGTCCTCACCCGTTTAAAGTCCTCTCTATCACTTTCGGGCGGCACTATTAAATATATCCCGGACTCTAAATTGACCATTTTCCTTATCGCGGTACAAAGATAGCATTTTGCTGTGTTTAAACAGCTTCTTAAAAGACGGTAGAAAAATACCCTATGAAAGATAGCAAAATGCTTCCTTCACAAACCAGGCCACAAAGGGTTGTTGCTAAAGCGAGTGAGCCAGTAAGAATCCCCCATTGCGTGGGATAGGTATCTTCATCGGAGTATTTAAGCACGACTGGAGAAACGGTAATGCAAATTTCGTAATAGGTCGCACCTTTTTCAATCGTTTTAACGTCTTTTTTCGGTTAGAAAGAGCCGAGGCGTGCAATGCAACCCAGTTGCAGCGTCAAAACGGGACTTACAGACACTAACAACGATCTTATTCTACAGCGACAGGCCCGTTACATCCCCTGTAGGCCACTTATCTACATACTCAGTTCCAAATACATACTATTTTGCAGATGCGCACTTCTTTCTCGGACTCGGAGGACAAACAACTTGTAGGTCTTGCGCTCGCGTGTGAATCTGCAGGCAAAAGCATCGACTGGAAGAAGCCCGCCAGCGGCAAGCTCCGCAAACACCCCCTTCCCCCCAAGGAGCTCGAGCAACGACTACGGGCGCTAAAGCGCAGTTATGGAAACGGTTTGGCGCAATTTCCTCCGTAAACGTTTTCCCAAGGCCACCGGTAACGACGCCTAAACTACCCCCGATACCTCTTCTGCAAGTCAGCCAAGCTGAACGAGCACATTTATTACACTGTTTCCGCTGCTGATATTCGCCAAGACGCTGGGAAGACTGATGAAACGCTGGTTATTGCCTACCGCAGTGTCTAGCATCATTCAGATGATCAGGCCTGTCAACAAAAATGACATTTTCCTCGATGTGGGGGCTGAATTGGGAAATATTGCGGCCAAGTTTGCGAGCCAGACGAAGTCAGTCAGTGTCTTGAAATCGAGAAAAGAGCTGAGGTTGCTCATGCTGGCTTAAAGTGCGTACGGTCCAATGAAACATAGCTACATAATTTGCGCAAGGCTCGCGTGCTGATTGGGGTCGTGTTGGACGTATCATTGTCGTCATGCACTCTATTTCAAGACGCAACCATAGTCTATCTCAACGACTTCCTGTTTGACGAAGTCGCAAAGCTTGCTGTACGCGAAGAGCTCAGCCGTATGTCGAGGTCTCGGATGTTTGCTTCAACGTCGCTGTATTATTGTCACGTGGTTGACCGTCGATTTGTGTTCTTGGTGGTAAATCCACAACTGAGTTCGAATTAGATGCTTACAGCTTTGCTACTCGTTCTGCTAACTAGTCCTGCTGTCCTAAACGCTCGTAGCTAGCTGTCTAATCCTACTTCAACGTCAAGCATATGTAGTTGCCTTCTTCCACTGGAAGGCTGGTCAACATGGCGCACCTGCTGGTCCCAGGGAGCAGCACGTCATCTTCTGAGTAGCACGTGCGTTCTGTGCTGCAGGTGCGATGGAGAGCATCTTACTGCGGCTGCTCACAGTCTCCTCCACGCTTGGCCTTGCAGGGTCGCACACGACGTACGTTTACCTTCTCAAGGTATCGACCCTTGTCAAGGGTAAGCGTCCCGTGTTCTTGAACTGCGATTACTTCAAAGGGCCCGTCGAAGAGAGGCTGCATCTTGCTCTGTACGCCAGCATCACGGCGTAGTAGTACTTGATCTCCTGGCTGATATGTCCACACGGATCGTCCTTGATTCTCACGAGCGTTGTGCGCTCGTACTTGGTTTACCTTGCGTTGATGCTCCGCTTGCCAATCTGTTTCGTGGGCAATGTCCACCAGCATGTCACGTCCGAATGCCAACTGAGCCGGTGAAGCCTTCAACATTGAGTGGTTGGACGCTCTCATGGCGAACATGGTGTCGTTCAGGAAGTTCGCCCACTCGTCTTGTGTATTGATGCTCTTTGTCCTCATCTTCTCTCCAATCACTCTGTGCACGCGCTCGATGACGGAGTTGGCTTGAGGGTTACGGGTCGTGGTCACCACACGCTCCACACCGTAGCTCTCCAGTAGTTCTGCGAACTCTCGTTTAAACTCACTTCCACCATCGTGGATACAGCGTGTCGGGCGGGGGTAGCGTGCAAACCAGTACCTGTCCATCAGGTACGCCGCCTCCATGCTCGTAGCGTCCGTAGCGGGTAGTATCTCGATGAGCCGCGTTGCTGTGTCGATGATCGTTAGTGCTCGGAAGCCTTTCCGTCCGTAGGGTCCGATCGAGTCGACAGCAATCTCAAACCACGGCCATACTTCGACCGACTTCGGCGGCAACTTGCCATACCGAGTCGTCGGGTGCTTTGCTTTCAAGCACGCTAAGCAGTTGTCCGTAAGCTTTCGTACATCAGGCTCCATTCCTCTCCAGTAGAACACTTGCCCGATGGTGTTCACCATCGTTGCCGCTCCGGGGTGCAGCAGTAGGTCATGGTAGTTTTGTACAAGTCGGAGCCGTAGTCGAGTCGGCACCAGTATCTTCTTCGACTTGGGGTGCACTAGAACCAGTACTCCAGCTATCTCCCGTTCTTCGGATTCGCCTAGGTCCTTGTCGTTCTTCTGCTCTGTTGCAATTTCTCTCATGTCCACCGCGAACTCTCCACCCATAGCCGCTTCTACGGCAGCCATTGTGACTGTTGGCTTCTCCTCCAGTTTGGTGCCATTTTCATCGGTGATGGGCAGTCTTGACAACGCATCGGCAACGACGTTGCTGCTGCCGGGAACGTAATGAAAAGTCGGACCAAACTCCTCAATTTCCAGTCTCCACCGCATCATGTGCACGTCGTGGAACGTGGAGTAGGTCAGGTTGAGGTGGTCGGTGTGCAGATGCAGTTCCTGCCCCAAAAGCAGTGTCCGGAACTCGCGCAGTACCAGCACGATGCTTAACAGCTCGAGTCTGTTAGCTGGGTATGAGGTCTGCGCATGGTTACACTTCTTTGACCAGAAAGCCAATGGTTTGCCATCCTGCGAAATGACGGCGCCAAGCTGAAGCTTCGAAGCGTCCGTGAAGACGTGGAACGGGCGCCCGCAAGCCGGGAACGCTAAAAGCACGCACTCTGATAGTGCTGCCTTGGTTGCGTCAAAAGTTGCCTGTTCCTCTGTCGACCAGCGGAATTGTACTGCTGGGGACGTGAGTCGAGTCAGCGGTGCCAGTAGTTGCGCTCTGCGTGGCAGCATGTCGCTGTAAAAGTTGACCATGCCAACGAATCGACGAACTTCACGGCGGTTGTTCGGCGGGGCAATCGCATTAATCGCCGTGACCTTGTTAGGTAATGCCGAGATTCCATCATCCGAAATTTGATACCCCAGGTACTCGATCACTGAGGCACAGATCTTTGACTTCGTACGGTGTAGTGTTAGCCCGTGATCACGAAGTCGACCAAACACTACAGCCAAGTGCTGCAGATGCTCCTCGAAGGTGGACGACGTCACCAAGATGTCGTCCAAGTACACGCGCACGTAGTCCAGGTCCCCGAGGATCTCATCCATCGCAGCCTGGAACTCGTCCGGAGCGGTCGACACGCCCATAGGCAGTTTTAGGAACACGAACTTTCCGAGCGGTGTCGTGATGCACGTAACGGGCTGGCTGCTACGCGCGAGAGCAATGGTATAGTAGCTCGAAGGAACGTCGAAAGCGGACTTGTATTTCGGTCTGTCAACCGAGCGAATCATCTCTTTAGGATCCCGCGTTGGGTAGTAGTTTCGCTGTAGGAACTTGTTCAGCCCCCTGAAGTCACACACCAATCGCACGCTTCCATCCTTCTTGGGCACCACGAAGGCCGGAGAGGCCCAAGGCGACGTCGCATCCCGCTTCAGCACGCCAATGTCAACAAGTCTCTGGATCTCATGGCGAGTGGCCTCGTAGTAAGCCCGAGGGATAGGAAATGGCCGTCTTGCAAATGGCTTCGCGTCAGGTTTGAGGGGCAAGACGTATGGCTCCCTCTTCATGCTTCCTAACTGGCTCGTGAACAAGGCTTCAAACTTCGTTATCAACATCATGATTTTAGCCTTTGCATCAGCCGATAGTGTGCTGCCTTCGAGCATCTTATCCAGTGGCACTTCCTCGGGTGGCGTCACGTCAATTGCTGATCTACACTCCATGTCAGCTTGCAGCACTGCTGCCGTCGTGTGACTGGTGCTTGGTTCCCCAAGCATCCTCACTTCGAGGCCATCCCATTCTACAGTTCCCCGGTCAAAGTCTAGCACCATTCGCTGCTGTCTCATGAAGTCTCTTCCGAGCATAATGGGGTAGAGCAGTTTCTCTGTCACGCGAAACTCATGCGAGCACGCCCTGCTTTGCGAGAAGTCCAACAGCTTGAACGTCGCGGACGCACAGTGCGTGGTCGTGCCAACTGAGCCATCGGCGTTCCTAAATTTGGCAACATCGGGCCGTAGAACGACATCGGACTTCAGAAGTTCCGCCGTCGTGCGGTCCATCGCCGAGCGAGTGCAGCCTGTGTTCAGCAGCGCCTTCACTCGGTGCTTACCCATGAGGATTTGCACCTCCATACTTGGGTCGAGCGTCTTCGCCGTCGGCTTCATACAAGCCTCCGTCCTCATAGCCGCCATCATGTCAGAGTTACCGCTGTCATAGAATCGCATGGATGCGAACTCCTCGTTCTGACGCTTCTGCATCGCGGCCATTGTGCCGCCACTGCCCCCAGCATTGGACCGTCCTGCGTAGTGCTTCCCAGGGCGTGGTCGGTAAGCCGGTGACGCAGGGTTTCGAAAGCAGTGGTCGTCACTGTGGTTGTCCTTTTTGCAGTAATTACAGTACTTGCCGCTTGCTACCCTGTTATTATTGCCACGAGGGTTGCGCGGCTCATTGCGCTGTTGACGACCAGTGTTTCCGCGCTGGTGGTCGCGTTGTTGTTTGGGCTCGCTACGCCGAGGACGGTTGCTTCGTAGGATAGCTTCGTCGTGCTCGTTTCTCTCGATGAGCTCAAACTGAGTCTCAATCGACGCCAGGTCCCAGATGCGGGAGATGCGATTGACTTCAACCTGCCAATCTATCGGCATCCCTTGCCGGTACATCCGTACCGCATCTGCTTCGGCGACGGCTTCATTCTCGCCGTGCTCGAGAAACGGTATCATTCGGAACTCGCAGCTATACTGTCTGACAGTATTACCACGCTTCTTCTTTAGCTGCGTAAGCTCATCCATGAGCATGCCTCGCGTGCCAGCGGGGCAGTGCTTTGCAGTGAGGTGCCGCAGGCCAGCGACAGCGACGTCCGGTCGCAGCTGGACCTCTTCGCGAACAAAGTCGTTGAAGAAATGTAGGTCCTCGTCGAAGAGTAGTAGTTGTATGTCCTCAACGAACGCTAGCTGGTCTTCTTGCTCGTAGCTGTACTGCATGAACGCTGAGTACTCTTGTAGACGCAGGATCCACTGCAACCATTGCTTGCAGGTTCCTTGTCTGAACACCGGTACTTTCTTCTTCGCGGTGGTGCCATTTGCCTTCGTCTTTGCAAATGTAATATCTTCAGCCATCTTTTGAGTTGTAGTATTGTCGTAGGTCACGCTACGATTTGATATATCAAACTGTCACGTGGTTGACCGTCGATTTGTGTTCTTGGTGGTAAATCCACAACTGAGTTCGAATTAGATGCTTACAGCTTTGCTACTCGTTCTGCTAACTAGTCCTGCTGTCCTAGGCGCTCGTAGCTAGCTGTCTAATCCTACTTCAACGTCAAGCATATGTAGTTGCCTTCTTCCACTGGAAGATGGCGCACCTGCTGGTCCCAGGGAGCAGCACGTCATCTTCTGAGTAGCACGTGCGTTCTGTGCTGCAGGTGCGATGGAGAGCATCTTACTGCGGCTGCTCACAATTATCCCCGCCACCGTAGTACATGCCGGAGTCCGTTTTGCGTAAGGTGGAAGCTCCCAGATACTACGTACGGTCGGGCTAGCTGGAAGTGCCAGCTAGTCCCCATCTATATGTATCTATGCAGAAGCAAGTAGTGACCAATATTTTGCTTTACGAAGTATGTGTGTCATAAAAACAATGTACTCGAATCAATATGTATACGTCGCTACATGGCTACTTTCCCTATCGCCCTCTGCGTCTGCGGAGAGCCCTACTTGGCAGCTTATGAAGAACCGTCGCGAGGAGGTCAAACAAGCCATCTCCCGTCTCTACGACGAGGGGCACGTGCAGACATGTACTGTCGCCTTGCAAAGTCCGACACAGCGTCAGCCAGTAGACCGCTGCTAATTGCCGTCGGGCCATTGGAGGCGCCACCATTTACAAGAACACCGCTCACGACGCTTACGCCGCCGCTGCCAAGTAACCAGGCAAACCGCCGACACCAGACCAATATATAGCCAAACGCTGCCACCAGTGACAACATCCATGTCGAGGCTGCACCTCCAGACAAGAAAATCGCGCCTGCCGCGCCCGATGGCGCAATAAGAGAGCCGCCGTGAACCTTCACCGAGCCGCCACCCACACTGTCGCCGGTGCTAGCACCGGTATCAGCGTTTATCGCTCCGCCGAGAGTGCTGCGACGAACGCCACTGGAAAAGCTCACCACGCCGTTCTCGCCGGACGACACGGTCACCGAGCCACCGCGCACGCTCGAACCGCCACTGGAAAAGCTCACCACGCCGTCCTCGCCGGACGACACGGTCACTGAGCCACCGCGCGCGCTCGAGCCGCCACTTGATCCACCACGGATTGCCACGACACCAGCATCTGCGTCGCTAGCGGCGCCACGGCAACAGCTCCGGAGCCGCTCACGCTGACACCAGACGGCGACCGACAGCGAAACCGACGCACCGGTGTCCGCTTCGCCAGTATTAATGGTCACCTCGCCGCTAGAGCTCGTGTAATTGGCCCCTCCATTACATAAGTAGGTATATTTCCTTTCATAAGTAGGTGAAATGCTGTCATGCCATTGGCTAATATATGGTGAGCCAGACCCATTATTAGCCAATTGGACTATGACGTGTATTAGAGTGGCCAAGGCTGTGGCCTTGGTCCTAAAAAGTCAGAGTTGAGTATTCCTTAGATCTAAGACTCAGCCGTCCTATGGTGAGCTTCCTCAACACTATAGTGTAAGCAAGTAACGAAGTAAATACATGACCCTTTACACCTGGTAGCACTTGTAGTCCTTCCAATGACCAAGTTCGACATGAGCCAAGACCTTACCACGCTGCTTTCCCCCACCTCACTCGGATCGAGTGGAAAGCTCTTCACTGCCTCGCGGCGGTGCCCGAAGAAGCCGTCGTCACATCGCTGCTGCGCTCAGCGACGCCCGACGAGCAGCGCGTAACGGCACAAGAATTCATGGAGCGCGAGCTCGCCGATGCGAATCGGCGAGTGTCAACTCCCTCGCGTATCTTCACGAATGACGTCGTGACGCTAGAGACGTCCACCTACTCCGGTGCCGGAGAAGGCCGACTTCCACTGAATCGTTGGTTTCGAAAGATCGACATCGCCATCGCCTCAAGGTTGATCGAGGCGCCTTTCGCGAAGGTTCACTTTATCCTCTCTCGGCTGTCTGGGAAATCCAAGGAATGGCCCCCCGGCAAGTTGGCCGTCGACCCCAACGCCTTTCCCACTCTGGATATCCTCTAGAGTGACCTTCGGCTCGCGTACGGGCCGCCGCAAGATGAATCTTGAATTCGGGCAGACATCTTCGCCGTTCGGCAAGGCACGATGACTATGCGCGACTACGTCCAGAAGAAACGACACCTCGCGTCGTGTATCGTGTCTAAGCCCATCGATATGGCCTCTCAGGTTCATGTGTTCGTGTTTGGTATGCGCGAAGGCATGACGCGCTACTGCCTTACAAGATCGGACCCCTCTACACTCGAAGAGGCATTTGCCCTTGCATTACGCGAGGACTATGGGGTTGCGGGAGAGATGTTTATTTGTCTGTTTTGGTTTCCTGCCTAATATAATACTCTAAATAACGGTATTTATCAACCAATGGCTGACAGAATCTTACTATTCTAAATTAAAAGATATTGACTTTTAACCGATGAATCCCCTAAATGCATGCAGTCCAATAGTCTGCCAAATGTAACCATTGGTGTATCGCACACTAACGTGGAAAACCTCCTTCGTTACCTCCTTCGTAACCAAGGGGCTACATGTAGCCACTTGCGTGTAACCCCGTTACACCTGAGACATCCCGTTCCAACTGGTCCAGGCTGTCCACAACTCGAGCGAAGACGCCCTGATTCCCGGTCTGGGTGGCAGCATCACCGCCAGCCCCAAGGCTAAGTGCAATCCCAAGCACGGGAACGCGTAGACAGACGCGATCAACGTAAGGACACTACGTCGGACCCGCAGGGGGAGCACTCGGGCGATAGAAGTGCCTCGGAGGAGCCTCGTACTCTAGATCATACGAGGGCACCTCCGCCCCTGCTTAACCGGAATGGAGAAGCTGACTGCAGTGGAGCGGGTTCGCCAGGAGCGGCGACTTCGCGGGAAGTGCCATCTCCTCGTGAACTGGAGAGGTTATGCCCGCTCCAAACCTCGTGGAAACCGATTAAACGGCTCCTGATAGACTACGCGAAGGCTGTTTAATCTCGGAACAGAAGCGGCGGCAGCTTTGTGAGTAGTCCGGGGCTTCTTGCCCGAACGGAATACGGACGTTGACGACACTCCGTACCCGCGCTCATCGTGAGCGCTAGAAGCTGCGCGCTTCAGAAGAACCCTGGCTGCATAAGCTTGCTGACCAAGTGGGCAAACCGGACACAAAGGTCACGCCGGTCCGAGATGCGGGACAGCAGTGGATCTTCATGGAATTCCCGCAACTCCGAGGATGAGTACTTGACAGACTCCACCCATGCCCAGAACATGCCCTCACATGAGCTCCAGTTGGGACAGCTCTCGAATAGAACCGAGGGATAGCCCCAGAGAGGGTAGAGATCACCCCGGTTCTCGGACTTCTTACGAAAAGTCGTGAAATCCTTAAGAATGATTCCATGCTGAGCGAGAAGCACGCACCGGGCCGCCCCCACGTTGTCACCAAACAGCGTCTTCTTACGAAGCAGGGCACGTTCATCTACGCCCTTCGACATGTGGCCACCGATAAGCCCACGACGAGCAATGCGTGTCTCCAGTAAGATGTCCGCCCCAGATATCTCCTCGAGAGACCAATATATTCTCTCGAGTGGGTGGTGGCTCCTCCTGGAGTGTAGGGCCTTTGTCGCGAGGCTTATTACTCTTGGTTTGCGCCTTTCCGGCAGTAACCTTGACGGGTGCTTTCGCACCGCTCGTCGCAGTGCTACGGGGTATGCTCAAAGTTTAAAGTGTAACACTTGAGGCGCAAACCGTAAAATGAGCCACCTCGCGTTTTTCGCTCGTGACACCCTCACTACCAAATAAGTCAGCACTGTGGTCACTATAATAGATTTGCTGGTTTTTTACATTTCTACTATGCTGATTAATTCGAGAGCAACCTCAATCTCTATTGGTAGGCTTAAATCCCACGACACCTTGTTAGCTCGGGTCCAGTTAGCTGCTTTTTGGCGAGAATGAACTATCTGTAAAATAAGCTACGTTAGCTTAGGTAGAGCTAGCAATGTGGGCCAGCAGCCTCTAAATTAACTTAAAGTGACAAATGGCTCCTGATACTGGAGGCGTTTGTGACTCTGGAATCCAGAGTTCTTTCTATGACGGCACCTTGATAGAAGACAAACCCTCAGTGAACAGCAGTTGACAGGTCCCTTGCCAAAGGGAGCGAAGTAACCAGCTAAAGATAAGCTGCAAGCTGAAAGTATTTATAGGTAGGCTAAGCTTGAGCCCAACGTACAAACTATGCGTCACCTATTTTGAAGCTATGTCGTTGGTCCCTGGTATCACGTACCAGGTATCCCAAAGAGTGACAAGTCATACTTCGTGGAACCTGGGGCACACTTGGTCCGTATGCCGTTACATCCTCCCCACTTGGGTTCGGTTTACCGACCAATCAGAATGAGGAAGAGTACGTCACAAACTCTTATTCTCAAAGACGAAAGACATCGACTTGGCTGCGTGAACGCGGTGTGCTTCGGCCGCAAATTTGCTATTTATTCGCACCTAAGCAGGAAACTATTTTGAAACATTAACTATACCTTTATGAAAATAGTAATTAATATTTTTATCAAGACCAAGTTGATGCGGTTAAAACTTAAAATATTCTGATATCTAGAGCTGATACTGATATTTTTTAGCTAAATAGTACTCTGGATTTAAATAAACCCAGAGAGTTTTTCCCTTTCCAAAAGCAATGAAGTCGTTGGGATGCGTAGTGGTCGGAGACGGGAGCGTTATCGTGGTGAAAATTGATGAGTGTAAGAAGGTCGGAATCTTGAAGAAGATGATCAAGGAGGCGAAAATGTACAAACTTCCTGCGGACCAACTACTGCTATACGTCGCGAAGAAGGGTGACAACTGGCTCAAGACGGACGATCCTGACGTGACGATGTTGGAGACTGGTGAGATCCCCACTGGAATCATTAATATTATGAAGAAGAAGGAGAACAAGATGGATTCTTGCTATCGTGTCCGCAATACGGCGTTTGGTTTCCCTAACGAAGACGCCGGTGAAGACGGTGAAATCCACGTTCTGGTGAAACTTCCGGAAGCAGCCAACAAGAAGCAGCGTCTGGAGTGGCGGTCGACTCGGTGGGGATCACACGCTTACGACCCAAACTCACAGTACTTTGTGCTGGAGAAAGAAGATGTGGATGAGTCCGGACTCCTACCCTCTCGCATGATGCTCTACTGCAGGCCCACATTCCACCGCCAATTCGAGTTCTTGCGCGATCAGGTATCGAGCGAAGGTCATTTGGGCTGGATCCTTGGCCCTCCTGGAACGGGTAAGTCAACGACTGCAATGGCATTCGCGTCGACTGTGGACAGAAGTGAATGGATAGTTACTTGGATTCACGTGGCTAAGGACATGGATCTGAACTGCGTGCGTCTTGCTGGCGAAGAAAGAAAGACTCGAACCATTGAGATTGCAGACGTAGACGAAGTTTTGCTGGTCGATAACACTAAGAAGCATCTACTGCTTGTTGATGGCTGGACAGCTGCAGACTTCTTCAGGGAGCTAACAGTCAAGTGTCACCGATGGTTGACGAGAGATCTTGTCAAACGACGGCTGGCATTTGTATGCTCGGTAGCCTCTCGTGGTAAAGTTCAAGAGGGAACGGATATTCGGATGCGTGCAATGGAATTTGATGTCTGGTCGTGGACATTGGCTGAGTACCTTGATGCGGTTAAGGAACGAGATTTTTTGATGTGCGTGGCGAGTATGTTGGATGCTTCAGGCGGCGTATATGGACCAAGGTCTCCTGCCGAAATGGTAGAGTTGAAGTATCACTATGCTGGTGGATCATGTCGCTACATGTTTGACTATACGACCACCGACGTCAAGACCAGACTTTGCCGAGCCGTGGAATCCACCTCAAGTGCTGCCACTCTCTCTTCAGAAGGGCACTGCTCACAGCTTTGCATCAACCGGCTTTTCGCGATGTTTAAGCGACCGAATTGGGAAGGTACTGTGTCGCCGTTGATCAGTCAGTATGCTGCTACTACAGTTGGTATGGTATGCGGTCCGGAGGCTATCAAAAAGAAGTTCATGTCGACACTACGAGACCATTCCAACCCAGCACTGAATGGATGGATGCTGGAGATGGTGTTCTTCTCAAGTCTTCGACATGGCGGTCTTGAACTTGTCGATACAGCAGGAAATAAGCTTGACCCGTGGAGTCAATCAATTATTGTGGTTTCGGATGGAATACCTGAGCTTTCTTGTGCTCGCCCCGTATGGATTAAGCCCGGAATATGGAACCAAGGTGATATGATGCTATCATGGTGTGTAAACGTACTCAGCACGTGCGTTTGGTCCAAGTGACGAGTGCCCACAAGCATTCTTTTCGCATCGATTTCTTTTACCAATGGCTGAAGATGCTGTCTGAATCGCCGGAAAGTTTTGAGGTGAAGAAATTGGAGATATTCTTTGTGGTCGAACAAGACAAGCTGAGCGCGTTCGAATTCACAACAACTGGAGAGGGACTTCTACACAATTGCCCAGCCAAGCTGAGAATAGTTTCAACCAAAACGATACTGTATTTTTTTCGGTTTCCCAAAATGTAGTTAGCAGCCAAAAATCAAGGTCCAAAGCGATATTGATTTCATGCAAAGCGAACAGACAAAGCCGAGGGTCCCAAGCTCGACTAGCACTATCAGCCTACTTTCCGTAGACCATGTCGACCATGTTCTCGGCAGCGTTCACGGAGTCGCGGGCGTGTAGCTCCATGTTCGAGACGATGGCGAAAGTGATGTACTTGATGCTGCCGCGGACAGCCCTTTCCAGAAAGCGCATCGTGCGCTCCTTCACGGTCAGGATGCTGCCGTCGGCGTCGGTCATGTCGCTGCGATCGCAAATTTCCGAGCGATCCAAGGCGAGGTGGTCCTTGATGTGCGACTTCAGGACGGAGAAGCAACCCTCAATGGGGTTGCACATCGGCGAGTAGGGGGCTAGACGCAGCAGCTCCAGGTCGGCATGGGACGTCACGCGCTCCTCCGTCTGGCGATGGGCGGGGGCGTTGTCCAAGACGACAACGATCGTCTTCCCAGCGTAGTTCTCGCGGAAGTACTGGGACGCTTTGACCGTCGCGTATATCTCGTCGATGAAGTCCGCGTTCTGCTCCATCCGAATGCTACCTCTTTCGAGGCGATGCAAAACGACACCAACGGCCGAGTTCACAGCGCACTGGACTTGCAAGTTCGCACCCTTGGACGGCGGCAGAACAACCGTAGCTCGGTCACCTTTCTTCGCGCGCCCTCGGCCGCGCTTACAGTACACATTAAAGTTAGTTTTATCGAAGTACACAATGAAGTTACCTTGGCGCTGGTGCTGCTTCAACTTGATCGCAAACTCCTTACGCTTCGTCTTGTTCGTGATGCTGTTGCAGGTTGTCGGCTCCACGCGGGTCTGCTTCACCGTGTACAGCATCCCCAGCAATTGACGGCTGATCGTCGACGTGGAGATGGCCACGGCCAAGTCCAGCACGAGCATGCGGCGCATGGTCTCCATGGTGAACGTGCAGTTCTCGTTCAAGTACTCCTCCAACTGCTCTTTCACCAGCGGCGTAACCTTGGTTGAGCCAAGACGAGCGCCACCACGGGGGAGATTGTTGACACGGCCGGTGTCAACGATGCGGTACGCAACGGCCCGGGAGATGCCGTTGTTCTTGGCTACCGTTAGCCAGTCGGTCCTTCCAGCGCGGCAGGCGTCGAGGACACGAAGTTTCTCGGCCGCGGAGTGCTTGGGGAGGGAGGCTTGGGAGGGCATCTTTGCTGGACAAGGCAGGATTAGAAGTGAGCTCCTGGAGCGCGCCCTCGAGCCTAAGCTTCGCGCCAAGATTTCGCGCGCGAGCGAACACGTCCAATTTTGGCTGCACGTCGGCTGGATCGCTTTGCATGAAATCAATCTCGCTTTGGACCTTGATTTTTGGCTGCTAACTATATTTTTAGGAAATTGGAAAAAATACAGTATCGTTTTGGTTGAAACTATTCTCAACTTAGCCGGGCAATGGTGTAGACCCGTTTGAGTGGCCGAAAGGGAAGGAGACTGAGCTAGTTTAACTTGTTGGGATCCCAGGGTTATAAATCTCTCACAGTCAGGGGCTAATGGTAGCGAAATATGATATGATATTTTTGACAGTAATAGTTCTATTTATGATATTGGAAATTATTAGTAGCTGAATAAAAGCTAGCATAATGTTAAAACATTACCTCAGAGATTTAAAAAGTATTAGATACAAGATAATGTTTTATGATATGTTCCACCTTAAGTACGTTTCTTGCCACCCAAACAATTCTTACGGCCAGCCCTAGAGATGACAGGCCTTAAAACTGACGAGTATTTGCTCTAGTATTTCACTGTGACACAGACAAAGCCGACCGAGAGTGAAAACTGCAAACGGCTGCAGCTGTTTGAAGTCGATTGAGCGAAATCAAGGTATTTGTTCTTGTTCTCTGCGATAGCTTCGTCCAGATCGTGCGTCTCATAAACCTGCAGCCTGTGACGCTAGGTTAATGCGCTCAACAGTGCCAACACACCACCCCAACCTTGTCGTCACTCTCACAGTTGTCCAGGACTCTATTTCCCTCGCTGTTGATTAGTAATACTTCAGCTAGTCGAACGTTAGCGACATATGATTGGTGGATTATTGCAATCTTCGAAAAATATTTATTGTGCTTACTAATATTAAGTTGAAAAATTCGAATATTATACTGTCATAGATAACATATCTAATAATATTTTTATATTAACTGGTTTATCAGGTGATATTATCACTTTATTATGGTAGCTCTAAAATTGTTTTTATAGTATTATTTATTTGAAAAGAAAATATTAGGTGATGTTTTATATTAAGTGGTCCACCAGGTGATATTATTATCTTTTTTATCTTCACCAATTTTGGAGTTACTACTGACCCCTGCTCACAATAGTATTCGGTTTGATCTGATGTCAGCAAATGTACAGCATTCTGATCGCTTAAGAATGTGTCACTACATTCAGACTTGTATTTGTATTTACTTAAGGACATTTATTAATACCATGGTTAGGAAAAAATGCCAAATGTTTTAGTCGAAGTTTTACAGGCACCACACATTCAAAAAAAAATATTATAACCCCTCGAAACCGGGTGCTGCATAATGCACGATTACCATTATCGTCAAGAGGTTAAACGGGGCAACATTTGTCTAAATCCAAAGATCAACTTTGCGAGGTTTGTGAGATATTATCGTAATCTAGATTATTTGTATTACCTACCGGAGGTAACGGGCTGATCCCACTCAGTGAGTGGTGCACAGCCAACGACGATCACCGCTTTTTCCAAATGTCTCTCATTCGAGATTTTACGCCCCGAGGACCGAAGACGCAGGAGGATGGCGAGAGTCCGAGGCAAAGGGCCGCGAGACTGCGAAGCTACCGCACGCGACTTATCTTTCAAGTCGGTGTGGAGAGAGCTGAAGAAGGACGGGTGGACACGAAAACCACCTTCGGGCCGCAGTCTCGATGGCCGATACTTTTATATGCCTCCCGGTAAGAACGTAAAGGGGAGCGAATGCGTCGATTACTTCCGTGGCGAACAAGCAGTATTGGAGCATTACGCAAAAGGTGTGTGTACTACTTGCAGCTGAATAGCTCGTTGCTATGTCTAATACCAAGTTTGTTGCTTGTAGAACTGCGACGCCATGTGGTAGGCGTCCTACCCAGTCCTCCTGGAGACGATCAACTAGCTGCCGCAGCTATCGTTTGTGAAAACTACGCTGCTGATATCGAAGCAGCAGAAGCAAGACCCGAGTTCAGGCTACTTCTCAACGAGTCCCCACCAACCAGCCAAATAACGGAGTGCCTCCCGTCCCCGTACGTGAATCTACTACCAGGCCACAGTTGCCATCACAGCGAGCGCCGACGCGTCGCTCTTTGATGAATACTCCAAATCCTATGGCAACCCCCCCTCCCCGATAGAAGTACCCAGTCAAGATCTCCGCTTATCCCGACGTCACCACACGTTCAAGACGCCGACTGTTCATCTGAAGAAGCAGAAGAATCTGATAATATCAGCGGCAGCAACTCCACACATCCAGCACAAACTCCAGCCAGAAACGGTATGCTGCATTGTATACTACATGCTATGCTGAATATATTGCAATATAATGCACTGCATAGTGCTCTGCATATTACGCTGCATTATATACTGCATAGTATGATGTATGTTAATCTGAATACTGACATATAATTATGTGCTGTTCTTTAGATAATGCTAATGAAGACGGAGAAGATTCTGCTCTTGGTAGCAGGCTTCTTGCTGATAGCACCGATAATTTGAACGTGGTTATTGATCACGTCATTGGACATCAGTTAGGAAAGTTGGATTCGGGTGATGAGGTGGAAGCCGATGACATGGAGACTGCAGAGTGTGTATCGAATGAAGAGGCGGGAATTTATTGTGCATCTGACGACATTGGTGATTATCTGGTCCCGACAGAAGACGAAATCACTGCAGAGGTTCATTTCGCGGAATATTTTCTTGATAGTTTTGGTAGAGAGGATGAAGGTCTTGCTGGAAACCTAAAGAACGCTGTCCTTCGTGAGATGCCCGCTATTAGGGGATGTCATTGAACCTGATACTGCCGAGTACATGCAGGGGCCGTACGACCCCATCGACAATACTTCAAGATATCCTGGCCTTCGCCAAGGGTACTCGCGTCCAACTGCAGACGTTTTGCGCAGATGAGACTCTCCAATTGGACTCTTCTTTTACTTTCTTCCTGTTGTATTGCGGCAGCACATCGCTGCTTGCTCGACGGAGTATCACCGGGAGATGCTACCACGTCATATTGACGAAACATTTTACCGATATCACCGGAAGCGGAGGTTGAACCCGCCGTTACCAAGAAAGACAAGGCGAGATATTCAGCACAAGTTGGAAGGCATGAAGCCTAACTTACCACACGAACTGTGCCAGTTTGCTGGACTATTGGTGGCAAGTACAATTGCTCCGAACAGAGAAAAACTTGCTCATCACTGGAAGATAACGGATGAGGGCTCTATATCACGAGGGCGTTTCAGCTCAGTGCTGTCTAGAGACCGATTCATGGAAATTGCACGCAATCTTCATTTAAACTCAAAAAACGACCCCAGGGCTCAAACAGATCACTCCTGGAAAATCCGCAAGTTGGTAGACGTCTTGCAGCGCACCTTTCTTCGCGGATACGTTGCGCTATCACACTTGGCGTTCGACGAAGCAGTCTTACCCAGTCGGTCATCCTTCAATAAGATGCGCATTTACATGAAGGACAAGCCCCACAAGTGGGGCATCAAGCTCTTCATGCTATGCAGCGCAGTCACATCGTTCTGCATCAGGTCCGAATTTTTTTGAAGCGGCTTTTTACTATGGTGCATTATGCAGTTTTGTCTGACATTTTTGTGTCTTGTGTGCTGAATATATGCAGGTTTGAAGCATATTGCGGTAAGAAACAGCACGCTAGCGACGCCCACAAGCCCGACATAAAATCAGGCCCTGCTGCTGCTGTCCGAAACCTGCTTGCTGCATTTGGCCCGGATGCGAGAAAGCAGGGAATGCACCTTGTCGTCATCGACCGGCTCTATATTTCTGTGGCTTTAATTATTCAGCTGCTGCTGATGGGGTTTTACTTCGTGGGAACAATCCTGACCAGCCGCTTGAGATACAGCAAAGATGTCTTCGAGAAGAAGAAGACTCGTCCACCCGGGATTACGCGTGGGTCGTACAAGGTGGCTACTTCTAGGCTCATGCCAAACATGTCAGCAATATGTTGGTGGGATTTTCGCCCTGTACACTTTCTCAGCACGGGAGGAAGCCTTGAACTGGATCGGGTGGTGCGACAGAAGGGTCCCACGCAAGAGGAAGTGCCATGCCCCAGAGTCGTAAATGATTATCATGTCCATGATCAGCTGAGATTGCAGTGTTAGTTTCTCCAGCGTGCACTCCGTTTTAGAAAATACTGTAAGTCGTTGGCACTGGGGCTCATTGACTTGGCTATTGTAAATGAATACATAGTCCATAAGGACTTTCACAAGAACAAGCAGTCACGACCACTTACCCACGTGAAGTACATGAAGAAACTCCACCTTCAACTGTGCTACCTCGCGTACCCAGAAGTGAAGGTTCTCGCCTCCCTTGCGTTCATTCGGCTTCACCTTCAGCCGTATTAGCTTCGGGTGTGTCGCCTACAAGCAACAGACATATATGAGCCCAACACAATCGGCACCAAGCCAAGCCAGAGCTGCATATGTACCGGTCCCTGTCGGTGCGAACCAGTCAACTGGACACGCTACCCGTCAAGTAGATGAATGGAGAAACGAAGGAACACAAGGGAAAAGATGGAAAAGGACATGCAAGGTGTGCTCGCTGCTTCGAACAGACACCCAGCGAGCATCAACAACTACAAACTATTGGGGTGGCTGTAGCAACAAAGGGCCAGTATACCTACGCATGCGGGCGCGTCGACAAGTGCGTGGGGTCGCCATGACATGTGGGATGTGTGGCACAAGGAGTGGAGGAACGGAAAGCTCATCCCTTTCGAAAATGGCAAAGGGGTTCGTATGCGTCAGAAACCGGCTGAAGCACCTAGAACTCCATCGACTCCGGGTACGCCTGCAACGCCAGCACCTTCCAAGGGGCGACGAACGACAACGTAACTTCTACCCTGCACATATTTTTGTCTTTAAGGTGCATTATATTCAGGATAAGTCAAACTACGTAAGTTTTGATCCTCAGCTGTGTAGCATCGAATGTCTGTTGTCGTGTAAGCTCATCTCAAAGTGCATCACAAGGTTTATGTTTCTGCTCAGTCGCGTCGTGTTCAAACAGCTGTGGTGTCCTCATTTATAGCACTCTTCGAATTTGTATAGACCAGAAAATAAACTGTCTCGTGTCCTTTGCTTGCGCTACTTGATAGGGGTGACACCCAACTTTGTTTATAGGAATTTGTATATAGGGTTTCAGCTTTCAAAAATTAAAAAATGAGAGCTGTAGACTGAGTTGGTTCTGTTCTATAGCTCGGTAAGCAGGTCGACACGAAGTAGAGAGAAGAAGAAGAAGCTACTTGTAGGCGTCAAAAGATGGGGTGAGCACTTTATTAGTATTAGAAAGCCACCAATAGCTGTACATAAGCCATTAGTGTTTGTATAGTTTAAGCCAGTCATACCGGCTTAAACAGGGCCTCCTTAATCTTATTATAACATCTTAGAGTGATTAGCTCACGGTAATCACACTGTTTAGAGGCTACTTCAACAGCCTCCCTGCCTCTGAACATATTTTATCAATCTGACAATTCTATGTTATAACAGAGGTAGAACTTTCTTTAAAGGACATTTCATCAGTCCTTGAAACGCCGCCAAGGAAGTCGCTTAGGCAAGCCGGTCCGTCTTTGTCCTGCAGTTTTCTGCAAGGGAAGAAGGACGATAAGCGACACGGCTGGTACGAACTCAAGGACGAAGCCCAGCGTGCCGTCTGTACCTGCCGCTGCTACGAAGCAGTTCCCCTCGTATCGGTAGAGGCTATTTCGGTGGACACGGAGCCCTTTCGAGCTGCAAAGAGCGCTTCTATGAGGGAGAAGAAGAAGCAGGCGCCGCGGACAGCACTGCAGCATGCGCCAGTTCTCATCGCCACGCTGGAGGAGGAGGAGGAGGCTTTTCGAGCACACGTGGTCACCACTCCACCAGATGTTACTAAAGTGGGGGTATTAGTGATGATGTGATTTGTCACACTAAAACCACAAAATCTACAAATTATGGCACCGACTATGTGTCTAGTGATACAAATGCTGATTGTGAAAGCGACTGTGATATGTACTGGCGTATCTCTAGCAAATTTATTGTTATGCATAAATTATTATTGATAAACTCATGTGTCTAGATAAATCGGTACTTGACCAGGGAAACCTCAACGAGGGAAAACCCTGTGCGAACAAAAAGGATAAAACCCAGTGGGAAAATTCTAAAAAGAACGCAAAATGTAGACACGCTTCATGCGCTTGTATTATCAGCGTATTTCTAATCTGAGTAACCAGATTCTGCTTTCAGGGATTTCAATCTGAGTTTGGCTCTTAGTTATCTGAGCTGGTGCTTGTATAAAGCTTTAGTAAAGAGGTCAGCTATCATCTCTTTCGTATTGCAGTAGGTGACGTTGAATTCATGCCGCTCTACTTTTTTTGTACGAAACAGTATCGTACGTGTATATGTTTTGATCGTCCGTGAAACTCGGGGTTGGAGCAGATTTTGATGCAGCTTGGTTGTAGCAGATTTTGATGCAGCTCTGATTATCCTCGTAAATAGTGACAGCCTGCGTTGTAGCAAAGCCAAGTTCTTTGAGGAGAAGTTTGAGGAATATCATTGCTTGCACGCAATGGCATAGGGCGCTATATTCTGCCTCTGTTGTAGAGAGGGCTACCGTATGATGCTTTCGGGAAAGCCATGAGATAGGACTTCCTGTTAGCATTGTCACGTATCCTCCAACGGAGCGTCTCGTGTCGGGACAGTTGGCGTAGTCAGAGTCACAGTAGGCAATCAGTCGATCGTCTAGGTTTTCCGAGGAAATATCGGTCAAGCCTCCCAGAAGAAGACCGTATTCTTTCGTTCCGGATAGATACTTTAGACCATGGATGACTGCTTTCCAGTGATCCATTCCTGGATTTGCTAGGAATTGGCTGCCCTCTCGCATGTAAAATGCCATGTCGGGTCGAGTGCCGATCATTAAGTACATGATACTGCGTTCGGTTCGGCGGTACGGAATCAATTTCATCGCATCTTTCTCTTGCTCACTGCTATGCTGGCTGCTTACGTAGCGATTGGCGCTCCGTTCTGCTGGTGTTACAATAGGGTACGGAATGTAGTCGCTGAAGCGGTCAACGACCTTCGTAGCGTACTTGTGATGGTGGATGAATATCGTTCGATTCTTGCGGTCACGTTGAATGGACCAGCCGAGTAAGTAGTTCACCTCCCCTAATTCTGACATGGAAAATCGCTTTTTCAAGGCTGATTTCAGCTCATTGACGAGTGCTGGTGTTGGCGCAATGATCGGTAAGTCATCGACGTACACTGAAATGTATCAGGTGATGTCACCAATTGTGCATGGAAAGACACATCGATTTTAATATGTTTTAGGAACCCAAGACGCTCTAGGAGGGCAATCAGAGTTTGGTACCAGACACGGGGCGCTTACGTCATCCCGTATGAGCTGTTAAGAAGTCTACACACTAGGGGCTCCTTGCCCGGGATTTTAAAACCTTCCGGTTGAGCCATATAGATCTCCTCTTCCAAATAGCCATTCAGGAGGTAGATTTCTTTACATAAGTAGGTGCATCGGCACACGACTAGCGTGTGCTGAAATGATGTCATGCCATTTGCTGATATAGGAGAAGCCAGACCATTATTCGTCAATTGGACTATGGCGTGTATTTGAGTGGCCAGGGCTGTGGTCGTTGATTTTTCTTTAAACCTAAGTCTCAGTCGTCCTATTGCGAGCTTCCTCAACACTATAGTGTAAGCAAGTAACGGAGTATATAGCTGGCCCTTTACACCTGGTAGCACTTCCTAGTCCTTCCAATGACCAAGTTCGACATGAGCCAAGGCCTCAACCACGCTGGTTTCCCCCATCTCACTCGGATCGAGTGGGAAGCTCTCTACCGCCTCGCGGCAGTGTCAGGAGAAGCCGTTGTCACGTCGCTGCTGCGTGTAGCGACGTCCGACGAGCAGCGCGTTGCAGCACAAGATTTCATGGAACGTGAGCTTGCCGATGCGAATCGTCGAGTGTCAACTCCCTCGCCTATCTTGACGAATGACGTCGTGAAACAAGAGACGTCCACCTACACCGGTGCCGGAGAAGACTGACTTCCGCTGAATCGTTGGTTTCGAGAGATCGACATCGCCATCGCCTCGAGGTTGATTGCGGCGCCTTCTGCGAAGGTCCACTTTCTCCTCTCGTGGATGTCTGGGAAAGCCAAGGAATGGTCCCTCGCCAAGTTGGTCGTCGACCCCAACGCCTTTCCCACTCTGGATATCCTCTAGAGTGACCGTCGCCTCGTGTCCGATCCGCCGCAAGATAAATCCCGAATTCGGGCAGCCTTCTTCGCCCTTCGGCAAGGCACGATGACTATGCGCGACTACGTCCAGAAGCCCCGACACCTCGCGTCGTGTATCGTGTCCTAGCCTATCGAAATGGTCTCTAAGTTTCATGTGCTCGTGTTCCGTATGCGCGAAGGCATGAAACGCTACTGCCTTACTAGATCGGATCCCTCTGCATTCGAAGAGACATTCACCCTTGCACTAGGTGAGGACTACGTGGTTGCGGCGTCATACACTCACGTGCTGCCCGCTTCAGATCGGGAAACTGCGCCCGGGCCCGTGGACATCGACTCTATCGATGCGACGAGCATTTGTCAGCGTCCTGTACGCGTTGGACCGGTGCTCAGGACGATCGTTCTCTCACCTGCTTCCGTTGCCGGAAGGTCGGTCATCACGCAGCAGAGTGCCGCGCGCCAGCACCCGTAATTTCGCATGTGGATGCCGAGCCGGTGAGTTCTGACCAGCCAAAAAACGGTCAGGGCCAGTAGGTGCAGGGTGCTCTACTGGCTGGAATGGATGTCCGGGTCTCCCGGTGACAATCCAATCTCCTAGCCCTCCTGTGCTACATGCACACTTTCATGCCACCACCACACCGAGTGATTCAAGATTGATTATTGTCAGGCTTCATGTCACCGGCGCCCGGCTACCACTGCGAGCGCTCCTTAATTGAGGAGCGACCAACAACTTATTCCGCACGTCGTGCTTGTCGGTACGCCCATCGCCGTAAAGGTAGAGGAGAGGTCGCTGTCAAGTTGGCCGATTGGAAATTACGCCGCGTTGCGCGGCGCGAGATTACACTTATGTACATGTTCGACGGTTCCGAAGCAGCGATGACTTCCTTGTCATTGAGATGAATTACGCATTTGACTGCATCCTGGGTATGCCGTTACAGGCGCACTATTAACCAGAGACTGACTGGTAGGCCCGGTCGGTCAAGCGTCGCAGTGGTTATGACGTGAGCGAGGTTTTCACGCACCTCCTTGTCGCCCAGAAGGATTGGCCCCACGTCACCGTCGTGGACCGGTCATCCACGACGCACGTTGTGCGCAGAGTGAGCGATGGCTCTCTCTATGAACGGCTTGCGCAGTGCTGTTAACGGACGCATCTTCGCGGCAACGCGGGGATGAAGACCAACAGGCGGTCGAGCAGGGGCTCCCGCCAATTGAGTCGGTGGTCGAGCAAGGGCCCACGCTAGAGGGGGGGGGGACATCTCGTCCAGCGAGAGCGACTCATCATCCTCGAGTTTGCATTGGGGGCGACACAAAAGGAAGTCGAAGCGGAACCTCACCGAGAGCCCGTACCAAGTGACAACTTAACGACGGAGTCGGTCTGCGTGCTTGAGCATGTGGAAGGTACCTCCGGTCGCCGATGAACACGCAAACTTGCAAACCCACCTCGAAAGGCGCAGTCAATTTCTCGACTTCCAGGTCTCTCCTGGAAGAACTTCCTTTGCGGCCTCAAGGTCGATGAAATTGAACAGGTCTGCTTGATCGCCGACGCCGATTCAGCGTCGCTCGAAGTGAATGGAGTCAGTGTCGACGACGCTACTCTACATCCAAAGAGCGCCGAACCGAGGTCAGCCCGCGAGGAGCGCTTCTCAGCGCAATCTTGGGAAGCACTACGCGAATCCGGCAACCCAGTCTACAAATCCGCCCGCGAATATGAAGATGTATTTCCGGATTAGATCCCAGCTGAGTTACCCGTTGACCGAGGAATTCGCCACGAGATCAATCTCGTGCCCGGCTCGAACTTTTGTGTGACGCGGCAGTGGCCGTTCCCGCGAAATCAGGCCGAAGCTATCGATGACTTTTTATAGAGCCGCCGCAAGGCAGGTCGTGTGCGTGAGAGCACATCGCCGCACTCAAGTCCGACCTTCTTTGTAAGGAAAGCCACGGGTGAGGGGCCCATCGTCTATGCCCTAAACATGCTGAACGAAGCTATTATTCCTGCTCAGACGCCGATTCCTCGGAAGGACATGGTGCTCGACGCAATGTTGGGTAGTGAGGTCTTAAGCGCCATCGACTTGACCGATGGGTTCTACCAAAAATTTTTGTGGCTGAGCGACATACCGCTCACAGCGGTAAGCACTCCCAGTGGTATACCCTGGAAGCGGCTTGGTATGCCAGAAGGCTTGAAGAATGCCCCCGCCACGTTCAATCGCATAGTGGCCCATGTGCTGCGACCGCTCCGCGATTTCGAACCGAGTTACTTCAACGACATCTTCGTACACCGTCGCGCTGAGGGAGGACCCAGCGCGCTCGAAGTCCACTAGAAGCATCTGAGGCAGGTTTCCCAAGTGATGCGCGAAAACAAACTGTACGCAAACTTGAAGAAGTGCATATTCTGTGCGCCGGAGATTCCGGTGCTTGGCTGCTTATGAGCAAGAAAGGCGCCCGCGCCGACCCCGATAAAGATTCGTCAATATGTGCATGGCCTACGCCACATAATCTCACTGAATTGTGTCAGTGGCTGTGTCTCGCAAATTATCTCCACAAGTACCCAAAGCATTACGCCGAATTGATCCAGCCGCTTTCTTCGTTGTTGAAAAAAGATGTGTCGTGGTCGTGGACTTCCACACATCAAGCCGCCTTCGACTCGGTGAAGAAGAGTCTCGCCGAGGCCTCAATCCTCGCGCTCCCGGATGACTTGAAGTCTTTTCACGATGTCTGCGACGCGAGCGATTTCGCCGTCGGCTGTGCGCTAATGCAATTCGATGATGAAGGTCGAGAGCGCGTCGTAAGCTACCAGTCCAGACAGATGAAGCCGGTGGAGTGCAGCTACCCTGTTCACGACAAGAAGCTCCTTGCGATGCGCTACGCTCTGATCAAGCTCAGAGTGTACTTGCTGGGTGAGGATACCTTCGCGATGTACACCGACCATGTATCGCTAAGGAAAGCGATGAAGAGTCCTCAGCTATTCCAGCGGATGGCCCGCTGGCTTTCATTCTTCTCTTAGTACAATTTCGTGATCCACTTTATGCCCGGCAACAACAACATTCTCCCCAACGCTTTGTCTCGGCGTCCCGACTACGAACCACGCGGTGCATTGGGTCGACACGCTTCGCTCGATGAAGACGATTAAGACGAGTGTGCCACGTGCGAGGCGTCAGGCGTCAACGTGACGAGCGTCTCACTGGTAATGCCACTTCGCGACGAAATCCGAGCTGCTTACGAGCATGACTCGACGTACTCCAGTATCCTGGAGCATCTCCGCTCTCCCCGCGGCACACTAGGAGCTCTTTTCCGCTCTGTACGAACCTATTTTCATTGATATCGCCTCGAGGATGAGCTGCTGACGTACAGCATCGACAACTTCGATGCCCTACGTGTCGTTGTTCCTAACGCCCCGGTCTGCGGACACGAATTATCCATGCGTTTCGTGATGCCCCGCTGGGCGCTCATCTCGGTCGCGAGAAGACGTTTGCTGCTGTGTCACGCGACTTTTATTGGTCCCATCTGTATGAATGGGTACGTAAGTGGGTGCGCACCTGCGAGATCTGCCAGTGCGTAAAACCTACTTCGTCATAGCAGGCTCCCCTGCGGCCTCTACCAGTGGCCACCGAGGCCTGGCGCTCGATGTCGATGGACTTCATCTTCGGGCTCCCACCCGATGCTAAAGGACGTTCAGGTGTCCTGGTGCTTGTCGACCGCTTCAGCAAGATGGTCCACCTGATTCCGGTGTCGGATTCGATTACCGCGGCAGATACTGCGGTGCACTTCATCAATGCGGTCTTCCGCCATCTTGGTCTTCCTGAATCCAGCGTCTCCGACCGCGACCCGCGCTTCACGTCGGCCTTCTGGTCAAAGCTCTTGGTGTTACTGGGCTCAAGCTGTCCATGTCCACGGCAGCCCATTCGGAAACGGACGGCCGGACGGAGCGCGTAAATCGCGTCCTCGAAGACGTCCTTCGAAGATACGTGACGACGTTCTCCAGCTGGAGCTCGTTTCTGCCTCTGGCCGAGTTCGCACTGAGTAACGCGGTACACGCGTTGCCTGGGCTGATGCCCTTCTTCATTAACAACGCGCGACACCCGCGTGTCCCTGCTCTCCTTGTCGTGGGCCATCCCACAGCGCCGTGTGTCTCCCCTCTGGGTGGGGATGAAGCTGTGGTGTAGTGATTTCTCTGTAGTTGCGGATTATCACCCGTCGACAAAGACGTGACACCGCCCAAGATGTTCAAGCGACGAACCCTCGGTCATGTGATGTACGGAGACGCCAAGGTGCAAGGGACTCGACGGCGTCACTAGTGGACTCTCAACGGATATTGGATACGGTCCATATGTCACTGAATTCAGGCTGTCCTTATTATTAATAATGGATTGGCCGGATTCGTATTCAGCGGACCATCGACGGTACGAACCCTCGGTGGCGGTTGGGATGAGTTCGCGGAAGACTCGGCGACCATTTGGAAGCACGTACACCGTCTGGGACAGTGCGCGGACCGTTAAAGATGCTCATGCTACGGTGCAGACGACGCTTGGTATGAAAGAAGATCCATATCGGATCATTGTTCACTTGATATTTGTATACTTGATTAGGACTTCTTATTAGGAATAGACCCGAAAGGGTAAGCTGAAATACAGAACAGAATTTCCACTCAAGCACACAGAGCAACGTCCGGCTTTAAGATAAGCGTCAGGTCAAGCTTGTTTGAGTGTGTTATGCCTGTCGCTGAACTCGAAGCTCTGTAGCGACGGTTCATCCGGCAAGACCAAGAGACTTTGTGTATTGGCCGATTACTATCGGGAGAGTTTACGTGACGGCTTATTGTTGCCTATTTGCACGACTGGGAGTGCATGTATTGCATCCCTTTTATTCTTCCAACCGAGTGTTGAACACTCGGTGATCTCGTAAAAGGCTTACCCGTGCCTGGTACCCTTCCGCTGTTGGGACCACGAGGATTCATAACACCTGCTAGCTTTGCTCGTGCTAGTAGCGTGTTCTTATTTTACTGGTTGGCCTAAATAAGTGGTTTACAAGGTCCAGTTTGTCCCGGTGCAAGGGCAGAACTGGGGACTTCAGGTCCGCCCGAACGATCGTTTACTATCCTAGTATACGTATTGTTGTGGGAACGTCCTTACTACATTTGTAGCTAGAGTTCACGTGGGATTTCCAACACCACAACTGGTGCCGCGACCCGGGAACAGATTGTGACCATTGTGAACTGTTTGTATGGCCTTCCAGTTTACGAGCTACCAAGAGAAGAAGAACGAGAAAACAAAAACAAGAAACATGGCGAAAGGACAACCGACGGTACCAGTTACGCCTGCCAAGTATGGCGGGGCTCGCAACGAGAGCTCAAGCCCAGCCGCGCGCTTTGCAGCCGCCACCGAGCGTTCTTGGGACACATCGTCACTCCTTCTGGCATCTTGCCCAACCCCGAGAAAGGCAAGTCTGTGATGAATGTGTTAAGACCGCACGTCTTGCACACTGTGAGAGCGCTCCTGGGGTTGACTAGTTACTTCAGGCGGTACATCCCAGGATACGCGCCATATCGGCCCCGATCGAACGGCTCACGATGAAGGGAGCCCGATTTTTTGGAGCGACGACTGCAAAGCCGCTTTCCTGCAACTCAAGCGTAAGCTGGTGGAACCTACTAGCCTTGTGTATCCCGACTTTTTAAGCGTTTCTATCTATACGTGGACTCATCTAAACTCGCTGTGGAAGCGTGCGTGATGCAAACCGTGGATGGGCGCGAGAGAGTCGTAGCCTATGCGAGCAAACTTCTAGTTGGCTCTGAGAAGAATTGGGTCCATAAAGAGGACGGTACTTCGGAAATCGAGTGTTGGGGCATTATATGGCCACACGTGAGTTCCGCTGCTACCTGGATAGCTACGAGTTCGACCTGTACACGGATCACAAAGCTTTGACGTGGGACTTCAACGAGACTAACGGCACGAGTAATGCTAAGCTGGCTAGGTGGGCAATGTAGCTGTCTCAACTACGCTTCAAGGTGTTCCACAAGCCCGGTACTTCTATGGGTCATGTGGTTGGTCTGGCCAGGCTTCATACCCAAACCATAAATGCTATCTTTATGACAGAGCTACTCAATGATGCTGACGACGACGAAGCGAGCAGCGGTCCTGACGCCCACAATTATGAAGATGATGAAGACAAGACGCCGGCTCCAGAGCCAGGCGCAGCGACGCCGGAGACGGCCGCGCTATCATCGGGGCTGAGCGGGGCGACCAGGTCCCTTTCGAGGAACCTCGCCGACGAGCTCGATGATGTTGCAGGACCGGAACCGGCCTACGAGGAATATGACGATGGGACCGAAGGTTTAGAACCTTCGGTGGTGAGTGCAAAGCATTCAGCACTGCTGAAGGCACCTCGCCCACCTATCAACGGTAACACACCAGCCGCCAAGCGAGTTTTCGACCGCGTACAAGCGCCGATGCAGAATGATGAGTGGATGCAGCCGTTCAAGTTCATCCCCAAGAGAAAGGCCGACTGGCCTGCGCTTGCGCATGAATTTCAATATCCAATTAAACTCGGTATCGACTAGCCAAGTTGCCGAGGATTCAGTTTCGCTACCGTTGTCGCTGGGCTTCGAGAACGAGACGTACCCATCGACGATGTCGCCCCAAGATTGGAGTCCACATGAAGCCGGAGCTGCTCTCCAGAAATGGAAGAAGACGCTTCGGAAGGCGTTTGGCGCTGTTGGCATCAACGCCGGAAAGCAGCCGGTGAGTCGAACGATCATTCAAGATGCAGATCCGTCCACGATTCCACTGCCGCCGACACCCCAACGACTCGTTCGTACTCCTCCGACCAAGCGTGGAGCTTAGCGTGGTGCATTTGGCAGTACCGAAGCTTCACCGTACTTTCAAGACTCGCACATGGTTACGCCACGTTTGGAGAGCTGTATGCAGCGTGTGTACGCTGGCAACGAGGGTTCGTTCGGTCGCCGAGGTGGTCCGCGAGCTCCCAAAGGTGGTGCCGGACGTCGTCAAGTCGACAGCGATGGCTCGTCCAGTGACGATGACATTTTGGTGCGTGCATTCGACGAGGAAGATTCTCAAGTCGAGTTGATGCGTCAGAAGAATGAGCTGGCGACGATGAACGACGTGGACCCGACACTGAGGATTGAAATAGCGTCGCACCGACCATTGGATCGCATCACACCATTCTCAGGCTCTCGTAACAAGAGCGAGAACTGTATGTAGTGGCTCCGTGGGTTCGTCTATGAAATGACTGGGACCCACACAGATGCCGACAAATGGTGCATTCCATTTGAGCTTAGTCTCCGGGACGAAGTTTCGTCAACTTCCGAAGAAAACGAAGCGCATGTGGAAGCTGTTGAGCGACGTGTTCATCCGCTACTACTGCTCGCAGCTCACGCAGATGGCACTGTCACGTTACTACTCTGCAAAGCGGGAACGTAACAAACATCTGTGCAACTACATAAACAGGCTGAATGGCTACACTCGGACCGCCCGTCTACACTTCGAGAAGAGTGGTCGCGACGCGAGTTAGCACGTACAACAGTTCCTTGCAACATGCGATGATGACAAGTTGGCTGAGAGCCTTTACCACGCTCGAGTCGCCGACATTCACGAGCTCGAAGAGATCATCGAAAATGCTTTTAAGGGCAAGAAGAGAATGGCCAAGCGTGACAGTGAGTACCGATACTCCAAGAGTCGTGACGCGTGACGCGACGATGGGTACGCCCGCAACAATCGGCGTGATGACCGTCCCCGCGATGGCAGCCGCAACAAACCAAGAGTGACGCTCATTGAAGCCACGGTGAATGACCTACTAGCTGAATTAAAAGATCGTGAAGCTGCTCAGGGAGGCGCCGAGTATTCAAACGAAGATCCGAACGCTTGCAACGATGTCCAAGACGAGTACAACGACTTTCAGCCCGATAATACGGATGGTGATTTTTCATTTGATGAAAATGACAGATACCTCGCCGCTGCTAACGAGAATGAGCGCCGTGCAGCTGCTGAAGGCACCTACGCACGTTCAGACAACCGTCAACCGCGTGGAAACACGCCTGATGGCGAGAATGGCTTCAATCAAGATCGCCGAGGCGGTGACCGTGTGTTCAATCAGTACCAACGCGGTCGACGTGACTTCAACCGCGACAACCAACGCCCACAGTACGGACCATGCGCGGTGTGCGGAGGCATGAGTCACTCCGCCCACTACTGTAACAAGCGATGCAAGTTCTGCAAACAACTCCACGATGCTGGACAATGCTAACTTTTCCGCAACTTCCAAGACCTTGCCAAATTCGTGCGCACTAAAGGCACGAAGTAGGAACTACCGCCAGAGCTCAAGGCCGTCGTTCAAAAATGTCATTTAAACTAAGCAGCCCGCCAACTACAACTGGGTTGGTCCCTATCGGGCTGCCACAGTTAACCGAGCATTCAATGGGAGCAGAGTGTATCTTTGCTTTCATGGGGCAGAGTGAATGGCCTGATAATTACGTAACAAGTGTGAACGCGACGGAAAATGAGAAGGAGAGGAGAAGAATCCTCGGTAGGATGTTGGAAAGAGAGTGGAGTGTGCTGATGCTGATGAGGGCACCAGCGAGGGTTCGCTCGGCTTCGTTTCGAGTACAACGCGAGACGAGCCCAATGGTCACTCCAAGATGATGAAGTTGAACCCTGGCGAGAGACAGGGGTGGTGGTCGGCCAAGAAATTCGACCGACGGATCAGAATGAGAGCTCTGGTGCAAGGCGCTGTGAGCGACCAGCGAACGAAAATCTCCTCGACCCAGGAGCGAACGTTAGTGTGATCAAGGACGCCTTTGCCAAGAAGTTGCGGCTCCAAGATGTTTCCGATCATGGACGCCGCATTGACATTCAAGGAATTAACGAAGGCAAGGTGTCTACGACGCGACGAGCGTGCGCCAAGATTACGCTCGGATGGGAGATGGTGTACGAGTTCGAGATGTGGGTAATGGCGCATAGTGCAGGCGTCGACGTGGTACTCGGGGCCGACTTTATGATCCCAGCTTGGGTCCGGTTGGACCGGTTTCACGGCGCGGCGCAATTAGAAGCTCAAATTCCACTGATTAAGACCAAGAACATGATCGACAGCGAAGAGTACGGCTCCCATGTTAGCGCCGGGCCGCCCGAGCGTTTGGACATTCGAGCGCACGAGTGGCGACAATATCGACTAGCGAAGCGTCAAGTCGGGAGGGAAGAACACGTACTGTAAGTTCGTCGAGCGAACAAGTTAATCCCGTCAGTGACGAGGTTTCGACGTGGGCGGCCTCAGAGCATTCGGTTGACCAACGTGTCTTACCGAACTGTGTACCTACCAGCACACGACTCGATCGCGATGTGGATTCCAGATGGGGATTTGCCGCGAGGTGACGGCTATGTGCGTCTGGATTCCAAGAAGTACCAAGACTGGCAAGTGCTGGTTTACGAAGGTTGCAGAGACCGTTAGTTGTTTCAACGTGAATGTGAAATCTACGAACAATGGCTTGCAATGCAGCCTTCGGCAGTCGAGCGACCGGACTATCCAGAACCCAGTGGGGCCTCTTGAAGACTCGCTAATGGACTCTAGTGATCTTCGGACCTGTTCAGAGCGCTGGGCATTGATCATGGAGGAACGTGAACGAGTGGAGGCCTGTCTGGCGTCTGGGGTGACAGCCGGGGACTCGGCCGAGGGGCATTATTCCGAAGAGCCTTTGGACACTTGCACGACAGCTTATGGCGGAAGCAATATTGCAAACGGAGCCTCAATGGCGCGTACACACGAGCTACTGAGTCCGGTAAACGTCGTACATACGCCAACGAGTGTTCGTTTCAAGTCTGGTGTGACCACGGAAGCGACACGTAACAGCACTGGATTAGATGGAGTTACCAGTTTCGACGAAGTTGTCCCGGCCTTGTGCGCAGGTCCAGAGGATGCAGACATCGCGCTGAAAGTGGTGAATACGGCACCGAGTGTTCGTTGCGAGATTGGTGCGAATACCGAACTGTCAAGACAACGGCCGACCGAGGCGCTGAACAAAAGTCAACAGCCCAATATGTCGGTTGCCTGCGCATTCAATATTGCGAACAGCGACTTGGCAGATGGCCTAGAGATGGGAAGCCAGGATGGAAAGGAGATAGACCCAAACCGACCGTTGAAATCCAAGCGAATGCCCATGTTGAGTCAAGAGAAGAATCCGTAGCGACGTTGGACGGAACGTACCTCTCGGTTGCTCGAGTATTAACGACCGAAGGAAATGAAGCAACGGAGGATACGATAAATGACTTCTACGAGCACCCGGTTAACAACATTGGCTGGGCAGACTACGCGAAAGAGATGGCATTCCTGCCGGACCTGACCGAAGCGATCAACACGACAATAGACTACACTGCGTCCAATGTTGCTGATCCTCAGCTGTCGACCGATCGCCGAGAACGTCTGGTCGCGACGCCGAAGAACCACGAGCACATCCTGATTGCTAGTGGTTACGCACTGCCGCCGCCAGCCTACGGCGTGGTATGCGATATCGACACACAGGGGCGCGCCCCAATTAAACAGCGTGCCCGGCGCGTGCCGCTATGATTTCTCGGCAAACTGTACGAGCTGCTGCGTGCTTTGTTGCGAGCAGGACTGATCGTCTTTTCAGACAGTCCATGGGCATCGCCGATCGTGATTGTGATGAAAAAGAACGGGCTGGACATCCGGCTCTGCATTGATTACAAGATGGTGAATGCTATCACCGCGATCATGGAGTATGCAATGCCGCTAGTCGACGACCTGTTAATCGATCCCGAGTGCTACCTATGGTTCTTCTCGCTGGATGGAGCAAGCGGCTTCTGGGCGGTCATGATGACCTTGCGAGCACGAAAAGAGTCGGCGTATGTCTGCGCACTCGGACACTTCGAGTGGTTACGCATGCCCTTCGGGTTAAAGAACGCGCCGATGATCTACCAGCGTATCATTAACAACGCACTCTGGGGGTTCGTTCAACCTAAAGGAGTTTGGTTTGAATACTCAAGGAAGATGCGTATAGCTGAAGAACAGGCCAAAGAACGCCGTGGGCCAAGCACCGAGGGTTCGTTTCAAACGAAGCTCGCGGCAGACCGCGAAGCACCGGTGGAGGCCGACCCTGTACTACAATTCGTCAACAGCCCCGTCGCTGACATCTTTACGAACGGGGAACCGGACGAATCATCGCTGGTACCTGTGTTTGGTCGACGGTCGTTTGTGGATGATATTTGCTTCGGTGACGAGAAGTTCGACAGCTGCCTGGCGACGCTGGACCGATTGCTGGCAAGATTTGCACAGTGTCGGATCAGCATTAGCATCACCAAGATCATCTTCTGCCAGCCCAAGGTGGACTTTCTGTCGCATTAAATTTCGCCAGAAGGTATCAGGGCTGACCCCAAGAAGCTTGCGGCCATCACCGAGCTTTCGTTTCCAACGAGTAAGAAGGGCATGCAGTCGTTTCTTGGAGCGGTTAATTACTACAGCCGCTTCATTCAAGATTTCGCGGTCTACGGTGCGGCACTGTACCAGCTTAAGAATGAAGACTTTGCCGTTGAAGGTGGCCTTTCTGTGGCACGTCGTTCATTCGAAAAATTGAAGACGAGTGTTTCACATTCACCCATCCTAAGGCACTTCGACCGGTCGAAGGAAGTTCATGTCATGCTCTTTGCGAATGAACGGGCGTTGAGCACTACGCTAATGCAAGAACACGAAGGCAAGTTACACCCCGTACGGCTCCTCGGTCGTGTGCTCAAGGAGTCCGAGATGGAATACCATCCTGCCGAGAAGGAAGTTTTGGCGTTACTTCTGCTGTTAAAGATCTGATACGTCCAGCTGGCAGAAAAGACGCTACATGTCTATACACGATTCTTGACGTTAGATTAGGTGCACAAGTCGAAATCTCTCTTCGGACGCGCGGTCCAGTTCGCCGTACTGCTTTCGCGGTGGCATTTGAAGGTGCAGCGCGTGAAGGGGAAAGATGTCGCCTTCGCGCAGCTACTGCGGTCAAGCATCACGAGCTTCGTCGACCTGGAAGACTCGCTCGCGCCGGTGGCACCTCCAAACAAGGGTTCTCCGACTATTCGAATGGACCCCGCGTTGCTGTACGCCAGGCTTCCCCGTAATTACAGCGGATTCGTCACGTCTTTTGACGGATCAGCGAAGACAGAGAAGTACGGTGGCTACGGGAGTTGCTCGTGGGTGCTGTGGAGCCGAAGATAGTGATTGCTGCAAACGCTTACCTCTCGGCTACCACGGTGAATGAGGCAGAGTATACAGGTATGATAAACGGTGTCAAGGCTGCTATTGCGCACGGTGCCGAGGATTTAGTCATCGCTGGTGACTCAAGGCTCGCGATTCAACAATCACAGGGGTGATCGCATGTAGGAAGAAAACTTTGCTAGCGCTGCTGGATACCCACACTTTACTCGCGGCCAAGCTTCAATCAGTGAAATATCTTCACGTTGTACGCAATTACAGCGCTGTCGCGGATTTGTTAGCCACTGAAACGCTGGAATCCAAAGTCAGTCAGGTCATCTTGGCTGAAACTCGCAAGTCGGAATTGGCGTCGCTGATTCGCATCCAGGAAATGATCTACGAGCCAGATGAAGACTCGGTAGATGTTTCGTCACGTGGAGCAGAGCGTCAAGTACATGTACTGTCAGGCAGCGAGTCTTCAATGTGGAAAGCTTTCGAAAATTTCGTGGTTGATTACAGCTCACCAGAGTGCGATTATGGTAATATGGCAGTGGTGACTAGGCGACAAACGAAAGCCAGGAAACGCGTCAGGTTTGCAGATGAACACTCGGAAGGGGTCTCAAAAGCTCAAGAATAGCATGAAGAACGACGAGAGACGTCCACCGAAGATTCAATCGGCGAAGATTTGCCAAACCATCCTCACAAAACTGTACCAGCGGCATTTCCCGATGCGGAAGACATTGACTCGGTAGCGATACAGCGGGAACGACGCAGACGTATAATGGTGGCACAACACGAGGAGAAGAAGTGGTTTAACGTAAAGAAGGTGCTTCCGGGCCAAGCAAATGAGCTGAGTTACAAAGAAGCTCGAGATGCCTGGAAGTATGCTGACCGGTTCGAGTTATCAGAAGACGGCGTGCTTCATTATCTTGGATTGAATCGTCGGTACGACCACGGTTGTCAAGAAGAGACCAAGCTGCGGCTTGTTGTACCAACAACGATGATTCAAGCGGTCCTACAGAACTGTCACGACTCGCTGGAAGGTGGACATCAAGGTGTGGTGAGAACGTTCCATCGCGTTAAGTCCGATTATTATTAGATCGGCTTGTACGCTGACGTGGAGAAGCATGTGAAGTCATGTCCAGATTGCAGCTCGAGTAAAAGCCGTCCGCAGCTTCGTGGATACTCACCTGTCAACGTACTAGCCGAACGACCTTTCCAGATCGTCTCGATGGATTTTGTGATCACTACCGAAATCTCGCAGGGGCAACCCGGCGTTGTTCCTATTTCAGTGCTCGTTCACGGGATTCGTTATTGCCAAGGCTATGTCGGTTACGACTGCACTGAGTGTTGCCCCAAGTGTTCGAAGAATGTTGTGTACCGACGGTTCGACGCCCCATCACTGATAAGGCACGACCGCGACCCACGCTTCATGAGCGAGGTGCTCCAAGCATTTGCAGAGATGATGCAGTCAAGATCACGAGCGACTTTGAGCTATCGGCCACAGGCTAACGGACAGCAGGAACGCCCGGTGAAGTCGGTGATGGGTTCCGTACGGGTGTACGCGGAAGACCCTCTACAGCAAGATTGGGACGAAATCGCAGGAAAGCTGGTGCTCGCTATTAATACTTTTCAGGACACTACATGAAAGGAAACACCGTTCTACCTCGTTCATGGTTGGGATGCGCAGTCGACGTTGCGGGTGATGTCGTCATCACTCAAGCGAGGACTCGGCAAGCAGTCTGATGCACTAGCGTGGCGGCGTGAGATCAATCGACAACATGAGGTCGCCCTCACTATGGCCAAAGATTATTAGGCTGTAGAAAAGAAGCGACGGGTTAAACAACATAATGCTGCCCTGAGTCGACTGGAAAAAGCCACTGTACCTCAACCGAGTGGAAACGATCGCTCGGTGGACCCTCCCGAAGCTTCGGAAGAGATAGAAGATCCTGCAAGAGCCCCACTGATATCGCTTTTTGAGATTGGGAGCCGGGCGTGGCTGCGCGCAAGGTACATAAAACCGGGCTTGACGAAGCAATTAGCTTATCGGTGGCATGGACCTTTTCGGATCAAGGACGCGGTGGAAGAGTTTGCGTCCGAGCTGGAACTACCAGACCGAAGTGGGTATCGCTTCTACCCAGTAGTGCATGTGTCGAGACTCAAGGCTGTCAACGAATTCAACAGTCGACCGAACACTCGGTTGGTACTAGACGCGACTAATGAAGCAAGACTTGATTTCGACGACGAGCTATTGCCTGAAGACAGCTGGGAACCAGATCAAGTTGCCGGTGAATATGAAGTCGAGGTCATCCTCGACGACAGAGCACCACTGTTGACGAGCACGGAGCGTGCTGTACGCAAATTCAAAGTCAAGTGGGTTGGCTACGAAGACCCAACTTGGAAACCAGCATCCAACTTATCATGTGGAGGTCTACTGTACGACTATATGCGAGCCAAGAAGAGCGAGAATCGGCTACAGATGGCGCAAGTGGCGGACGAGGACTAGCGTGACTGGATCATGTGTGAACTGTCCACAGGGCAATGCGGCCAGTGGTAACAGACGAAAAGCGTTACTGCAACAACCAAGTGTATATGTATTTGAAGAACAACATGAACATGATTACGCTGTGGAAGTGGACTTAGAATAAGAAAGCATGCATGCCGACCGGGGAGCGACCACTGAAAAATAAGCTTCGCTGGACCCCTCAACAGCTAGCTGAGATGCTGGAGAACGTCGTGGAACATGCAGCGAGGATTCAATGCGATTCCAATTGCCTGGTCGCGGTGGTCAAGAGTGCCAACGAAGTCGAGTCACCACTCTCCTTCTCTTCTTCATCAGGAGCCTGAGCCTCGGCAGCTGGAGCTGGAGCCGGACCCTGCGAATCATCGGCACTAGCTTCAACAGAAGCAGCAGCCAGAGCGGGACGTGGAGTAGCCGGTGGCGAGTCAAACAACGAACGCCAGGTCGGAATAACTTCAGTAGAATCCCGAGACGGGTCAACGAGCACGCTTCGGTACACATTCACGAAACGCGTACCACGAGGATTGAAGAGCTCCGGATTACATTGGCACGGGAAGTACGTGGTGTTGCACGGGTGCTGATGCGGCGCATTCGTCCATCCAGTACGCCAGGGTTGACGAGCATCGAGAGCCGGAATTTCGGAAAGCTAGTCGGAAGTCCGAGGTGCGAACGGCAAGTTCTCGATCGGGTACCATGGCTTCGACGGCTCCAAAAGCAGCTCAGGACGAATGAACGGCGCACCGGAGATACCAGAGGAAATCGAGTCACGACTCCACGCCATGTATTGTTCACGGTACGGGTTACGAAGACGATCGGCACGACGGTCGCGCCCACTGAAGAGCTTCTTCAACAGAGCTCTCAGTTCCTTCAAGCGCTCCTTGTCATGGCCAGCCTTTTTAGCTTCTTCAACGAGACCTCGCTCAATATCAGCCAACGGAATACAGTGGAGACGCTCCCACAAAGCGAACCCGAGGTCACCTTGCTTACCGCCGTCACCCAGACGGTTCGCCCAGATCATCTTGAGACGAGTCTCAATCGGAGCACGCTTCGAGATGGGGACGCTTGGATTGAAACCGACGGTGTCGAAGAGACACGCTTGAAGAGAGTAAAGCTTCCGGAGTTGCTGGTACGGATGATCAGGATGCGAATAGTCAAAGTACGCTTGGAGACCCTCCAACGTCGTACGGACGGTCACCCCACCAGTTGGTTCGGGGAGGGTCATGCTTAAGAGTCGCTCAAAACACTTCTTGGCACCTGCGTCAGTAAGCTCCATGTCCAAGTACGGAAGATCCCACGGTGGCAAGGTGGACGAAGCCGGCACCGTAGGGCGAGCACCAGGCAACACTCGGTGAGGCAACGGCTCAACCGACGGTGGAACACCACGACGCGGCACCGAAGTGTAGGTGGCCGTGATTGTGCGCCCAGGTCCAGCATCGAGAGTCCAAGAAGACGGACGAGGAGACACCGGAACAGGAGGTGAAGATGGTGGTGCTTGGTGACTTGCCGGTGACGAAGGAAGCGGACCGCCGACTATGATTGGAGAAGTAACCATCGGCGAATAATTTGGCCGAGGTGGAGTCGGAGGCGGAGCTGAGCCAAGATTGCTCCGGTTGCCGTCGAAATCTTCGACATCTTCATCATCCAGTGTGCTTGAATGATCGGTAGGTGGCGGAACATCACCGCCACCACTGGGGGCATCAGAAGAATCATCTACCGAAGGTTCATTGTCATCCACGTCATCTCCATGATCGTCATCAGCATTTCCATCGTTATCAATCTCCATCGAAAAGTCGGGCGAAGGCACGCTTGGTACGACAGCTGTCGGGACAATCGGAGCCGGCTTTGAAGACACGGAGGCTGGTGGAGCAGCTTCAACAGGGGCAGGCTCTGCTGTAGAAACCACTCCCGAGACTTCAAATGTCTTGGACGTCGCAACAGACGCCGAAGCAGACTTTCCTTGTGGGACAGTGTGGTCCGTCTCTTCACCTTCATTAATTGAGCCGAACATGAGTCGAAACTGCTCGACCTCATGCAGAGCTTCATCAGCGGCACGTATGTCGGCTGGAGAAGGAGAAATCGTTGAAGCTGGGGACTTGGTCACATCGGGAGGACCCTGAGGCGGGGGCGAAGGCGCGTCGGGAAGACCGCCCCCACTTAGAATAGAGGAGTCAGTGTCTCCTCGAAGAGTGAGAGGCACTCTGGGGTGGCGGAAGCCGTTCAAGTAGAACGGCGTGAACCCCGTGGACGCGTGCACCGCGTTGTTGAGCGCAAACTCAACAACTGGGAGCTGCGTTGACCACGTACGTGGTGCTGCCGCGCACACACTGCGCAGAGTGTCCTCGAGCACTCGATTGACGAGCCATGATTGGCCGTCGGTCTGCGGATGGTCCGTAGTGGACATCTGCAGACGAGTTCCCAGTAAAGGGAACAGCGTTTTCCAAAACGCGGCAGTGAACCGCGGGTCTCGGTCCGAGACAATCGTCTCCGGGAGACCGTGATAGCGGAACACGCCATCGACGAACAACCTTGCGGTTTGTTCGCCCGTAACAGTGACGGGAACCGGAGCAAGATGTACCATCTTGCTCAGCCGACACACGAACACAAAAATTCCGGTGTTGCCGTGTCCGTCGGCGGGAAGCCCAAAGATGAAGTCAAGGCTCATGGACTTCCAACAATCAGCCGGTACGGGCAGGCTCTGTAGTGGAGCCGACGAGTGCCCTGCGGGTTTGACCCGCTGACATGTTTCACATGTCTTGACGTACCGGGCGACCCACTTGTACATGTGCGTCCACCAGAAGGACTGAGAGACCGACAGAAAGGTCTGGGCGACCGCGTGTGGCACTGTGTTACCCACACAGGAAGCGTATCCGACGTCTTCCTCTTCAGTTATGGTCTGGGCGACCGTGAGTGGAATTCTGTTACCCACTCTGAACACGCTGTTCTCAGTGTTCATGACAGCTGCAGCTGCCTGCGGAGCTAAGTTACCCGCCTGTGGACCTAAGTTACCCACTTGGCCAGCGCCTCTTCTGGGCGCGGCCACCATCAAAACATCCTCGGAGTCGTCATATACGTCGACGACTCCCAAGCATCTGACGGATGCTTTGGTACCCTGGCAGCCCTCGCGGGCGCCCCGGGTCCTGACAGTGGTGGGAACATGACTCACCAATGCTCTGTCGGACTGCGCAGGGCGGCTGGCACCGATTGCCTTGCCTCGCCAGTCGATCCAGGGCTCGTGCTTCTCAAGCCAGGGCATGCCCAAGATCATATCATCTGGATCCATATCGAGAACTGTGAACTGTTCGAGGCTATCAAAGTCTTCAAACTTGACGGCCAGATCCACTTGGACGTTGGGGACAGTGACGACCTCCCCGTCGGCCAGTCGCACTGACACTGTCCCGTTTCCCTTGCTTTCTCTCAAAGCATCGGACAGCTTGTTGCTGTTACGAGCAACCGTCTGGCGGCGTGCGAAATTCTTCGACGCCCCAGAGTCAATCAAGATTCTAAAGGGATGATCGTGTCCCCGTACACACCCATGTACTACGAGCAACCCGCCGCTGCTCTTCGCCGATTCGAGAGTGCGAAGACTCTCAGGGGCTAAGTCCCCGCGGTACACGCCACCCGCGCACCCATCACGAAGACTTAGTTCTTCTCCAGTAGGGCGCCCCGCCCCTACTGGTTCCCGGCGTTCCCCTGTCCCCGGGATGCTGGCTTCTGCCAGCGACCCTTAAGGACGGGCTTGGGGAAGGACCGTCTGCGGAGTCTTTCCGCGGGACAGTCGCACTTGAAGTGGCCTAACTTTTCACAGCCGAAACAGCGGATGTCACGCTGTTCGGCGGACCCGGGTTCCATGGGAACTGGTCCGTTGGGGCTTGTTCGACCGGGAGCCGACAAGGAAGTCCCAGGCCACGCTGAGGCCGGCGTACGCGCCTGGCGATGGCTGTACTCTTCCTGAAGAGCCACTTGAATCGCCTCTTCAAGGGTGCTTGACTGCACCCGAAACAGCTGAGTGCGTGTGGGGCCCACTCGAAGGCCGTCCATGAACACAGTCATCTTGATGTGTTCATTGAGTGGGTTTCCCACTAGGGACGCCGTGAGCTCCCGTATCTCTTGCACATACTCGTGCAGTTCGCGCCTTCCTTGTTTACACGCGAGGAAGCGCGAACGCTGGCGGTACTCGTAGTTCGCCGGGGGGAACGCGGCTCGGAGCTGTTCGCACAGCTGAGCCCAGAATGTGAAACATCCAGGGGATGTTGCTTCCCGAGTGTACACCCAACTCCTAGCACGACTGCTAAGGTTGGAGAGTGCAAAAGCAACACGCAGTTGCTCGGTCGAGATCAGAGCCGCGTCCATCGCGTGCTCTACTTCTCGGACCCAGAAGTGAAGGTTCTCGCCTTCCTTCCCTTATTAGGGCTTAACCTTCAGCCGTATTGGCTTCGGGTGAGGCGGATTTGCTTCCGCCGCCGGAGCCTGCAGGTTTTTTCGCACATGCGCGATGAGGCCCTGCTCTTGCGCGTCGAATGCATTGACGCGCTCGAGCTGCTCAGCCGGTGTCGATACCACCAGGCTCTGCAGGGCCCCATCCCGAAGATGCCTGCCATCTTCCGAACCGACTCGAACTGAGAGTCGTTCATATGGGAGAAGTCGTTCCTATCCATGGCAACGAACTTCGGAGAGGTTCAGGTTGTCTACCCGCGGTGGCGTGGATTGACTACAAGTGCTACCAAGTGTGACGGGGTCACACAGCACCTTGCGCTAGAGTAAATTATCTTCCGAGAGTATACAAACTCTCAGTGAACGGCAGTTCACAGGTCCCCTCTTCAATTAAAGAGAGCAAAGTGACCTAAATAAGGTAGATTGTAAACTGAGTATATTTATAGGTAGGTTAAGTTTGGGTTTAATACAAACTGTTAGTTACCTTTAGAAATGCAATGTCATTTAACCAATGGTTGGCTTTGAACGACCTTGGTACCTTGTACCAAATATCTCGGCGTATGACGTGTCATACTCCTGAAGTACACTTCATGTAACCAGGGTACACTTAGGGCTACGTACCCCGTTACATTTACCGTCTGTTTGTAAGCTCTCAGGTGCCCCCTCCTTACATGCTCACATCATTTTCTTGTCGCAATTTCGGAGCCAAGACGAGCGTTTATGACCCCGCTACAGCTCGCACATGTAGCGTGATGCGAACGAGATGCTGCTGGCGTTTTCAATTTCACTGCTAACCGCATTCCGGTACATCAACAGCGATGCAAACGTGCAATCAACAACACCTTGTGCGACATTAAATCGGACATCCTGGAAACCAAGTACGTGACAATAGATCTCGCCTCGAAGCGTTACAAGCTGACTAAACTCTGATCTCGTCAAACGATGCTGGAGATCATGAAATATGGTCGTTACTACATGCCGGTGTACCCAGCTAATACTTTGGTTACGCTCTGATATTTCTTTGTTATCGCTCCACTGTGAGCAAACACCTTGGTTAGCGACTCCAACAGCCGAATCCCACAAGTGGTAATCCACTGTATCGCCAGATTCGGCGATGAATTAGCGTACGCAGCGACTTCACGGTGAATGGAGTGGCTGATCATATTTAACGTCACAGTCTGGCTGAGAGCGGGAGGCTTCAACTTCAGCGAAAATGCTTTATTGCTTTCTCCCTCGCTTTTGAGGCGGCTTGGACTCACTGCTTTCTTCGTCTAACAGTTTACCCCACTACAGTACATTTTCCTCTTGTAAATACGTTTGGTTACCAGAAATGTTGGCCGTAGCGAAATGATGTATTAATGAGAGCAAATATTGGGATGTTTCGTCGTCGCAGATAAACAGCAGCCTGAAAGCGTGAAGCGTACATTATCACCATCTATCCGAAGCCTTAAATATTGAGACGCCTTGCATCACTGAAGTTTTGAAAGGGTTATGTGTAAAAAAACCTTACCAGAAGCTAAAATTTGAGAGCTGTTGCATACGTGCGAAGCATATAGCAACAGCCCTCCCGAACGGGTATGCCACATCAAAGTCAATAGAGCCGCATCGTGTATAGGCTCCGAACCTGTAGTGATGTCCGCTTTCGCTTCTAGATATCCAACGAGTACACTTAGATCCTCCACGATACACCCAGGAGTGTCATTGGTTTGTTTATTCGCACGCGAATATCTCTATTCAATGTGATCGGCCATTTTGTCGATAATTTGGCGAATCGCTAAGCGTCACCACGTGGGTTGGTGTAGCACTCGCGAAGCATGTTCACGACCTCTGAATATTAGCCTAGCGCTGCCGTCTATGCTAACATCCCATCCACATCTCTGGCTTATCTGGTCTTTTTCGTCTACACGAAAACCAAAAACGCTATTTGAAGTGAGTATGTTTTGTGCTGAAAGCTACTTTACATAGCCTTACCGATGCAAAAAAAACTCTCCGAATATTTCCCTCGCTGTCCCCACCTGCCATATACTTCTATGGCTCATTGTAAAATGTCTATTTTCCTATTGTAAACTGTAATGTTTTCGTTCTTTGCAGCATCTTTGGCAAAAAGAACACTATGAGAAGCTGTCTGCATAAACTACAAAGCCTTCATTTCTCAACCAATCACGGATGGCGCAGTAGAAAATCATTCAACAAGTTCAGACGAAATTTTAATTTTTTGTCGTAAAACTGTCAATTTAAGCGATATTGTCTGGCGCTTCCATGATATGCTACAATACCGAGCGCATATAGATGCCATGTTGAGCGCACTGCGACTTTCTTCAGGAATAAGATTTGTAGTCTTTTTAAGCTTGGAAGCATATGTATAAAAAGGGCAGTTACTTTCGACGAGAGCAGATTTACCTCCAATACTTCTTTGACTACATCCTTCCCGAAAACCACACGTAGACGCTATGCGAGAATTTTTATGAAGAAGAAGAATGACTTGACAGTAGCACATTTGAAATACTTTCGAATGAAACCTTCCAAATTATGCAGCTATCCGGTAAGAAGGCGTTTGTCATGGTTTCTCTATTTTAAGTATATCCGTAATAGCAGACAATTTCGAAAGTTGTCTGAAGCAAGTTAAGCCTACCTAGCTAGATCCGAATGGCTGAATACACTGTGACACTAGCCTTCCTACTTTACCACCTATTGTGCCATGGCCATACCCCGCTTGGGCCTCCGGACTAAAGACTCTTATACTACAGTAATTTGGAGCATGTAGGTCTAAGCTCTCTAGTTTATATGCAAACTATTGTGCGTGTGACTAATTTGATTACGCAATAACTTTCCACGCACTAAACACCATTGACACTGTAACATTAAAACTAAAAGCAGAATACACGAAAGTCGCATGTATACGGGTACCGGAGCCGGTAGATATCGATGTTTCACGCTGTCGATCTTGCCGTGAACACTGACATGATATCTTCCTCACACAAAAACTATACTCTCAGAATTCTATAAAACAATCCCAACTTTTTAGCATAACAACGGAATGTCTGCCTAATTGTACAGCTGTACACCACGGACTCAGTGCGATGCACGACATCAGTGCAGCTACTTGTAAAACGAATAGCTTGCGAGAAGATTTTTTTTAATATTGCTGAAATTGTCTGTCATGACCCCCCCCCCTCCGTCCCTAAGTAAAATTGTTGTCAATTTATGAATGAAAAAGAGAATCAATGTACATTAGTGCAGCTTGTTACACCTCGTCACAAAAAGCTGCAGCTTCGGTGCAATTAACCGGAAGTGGTCGGTAGCATCGCGCGGCCCGGCCAAAATCTTTTTAGCCTTTACGAAACCCTTGACAGCACCTCTTCTGCAATTGCACCCCACAAATCCACCACGATGCGGGAGACCAACGCCTTTTGGTTTTGTAGAAGTGCTCGGCAAGTCATTTCATCGGAATG
>NW_003303725.1:1660675-1661666 GCF_000142945.1 Phytophthora infestans T30-4 | reverse complement strand
CTAAGTCTCAGTCGTCCTATTGCGAGCTTCCTCAACACTATAGTGTAAGCAAATAACGGAGTATATAGCTGTCCCTTTACACCTGGTAGCACCTCGTAGTCCTTCCATTGAAATGTCGTCACGTCGCTGCTGCGTGTAGCGACGTCCGACGAGCAGCGGGTGCGGCACAAGAATTCATGGAACGCGAGCTCGCCGATGCGAATCGGCGAGTGTCAACTCCCTCGCCTATCTCCACGAATGACGTCGTGAAACAAGAGACGTCCATCTACTCCGGTGTCGGAGAAGACTGACTTCCGCTGAATATCGTTGGTTTCGAGAGATCGACATCGCCATCACCTCGAGGTTGATCGAGGCGCCTTCCGCGAAGGTCCACTCCCTCTCTCGCGGCAGTCTGCGAAAGTCAAGTAATGGTCCCTCGGCAAGTTGGTCGTCGGTCCCAACCCCTTCCCCACTCTGGATATTCTCCAGAGTGACCTTCGCCTCGTGTTCGAGCCGCCGCAAGATGAATTCCGAATTCGGACAGACCTCTTCGCCCTTCGGCAAGGCACGATGACTATGCGCGACTACGTTCAGAAGACCCGACACCTCGCGTCGTGTATCGTGTCCAAGCCCATCGGCATGGCCTCTCAGGTTCATGGGTTCGTGTTTGGTATGCGCGAAGGCATGACGCGCTACTGCCTTACTAGATCGGATCCCTCTACATTCAAAGAGACATTCACCCTTGCACTACGCGAGGACTGCGTGGTTGCGGCGTCATACACTCACGCGCTGCCCGCTTCTTCTCGGGTAACTGCGCCCGGGCCCATGGACATCGACTCTATCGATACGACGAGCAATTGTCAGCGTCATGTACGCGTCGGAAAGGTGCTCGGGGACGTTCGTTCACTCACCTGCTTCCGTTGACGGAAGGTCGGTCATCACGCAGCGGAGTGCCGCGCGCCAGCCCCAGTGATTTCGCATGTGGATGCCGAGCCCATGCGTTCTGACCAGC
>NW_003303725.1:1658061-1660575 GCF_000142945.1 Phytophthora infestans T30-4 | reverse complement strand
CACGACTAGCGTGTGCTAATATGCTGTCATGCCATTGGCTGATATATGGGAAGCCAGACCCATTATTAGCCAATTGATCTATGACGTGTATTTAAGTGGCCAGGGCTGTGGCCTTGGTCCTACAATAAAGTCAGAGTTGATTTTTCCTAAAACCTAAGTCTCGGTCGTCCTATTGCGAGCTTCCTCAACACTATAGTGTAAGCAAATAACGGAGTATATAGCTGGCCCTTTACACCTGGTAGCACCTCGTAGTCCCTCCATTGAAATGTCGTCACGTCGCTGCTGCGTGTAGCGACGTCCGACGAGCAGCGCGTTGCGGCACAAGAATTCATGGAACGCGAGCTCGCCGATGCGAATCGGCGAGTGTCAACTCCCTCGCCTATCTCCACGAATGACGTCGTGAAACAAGAGACATCCATCTACTCCGGTGTCGGAGAAGACTGACTTCCGCTGAATCGTTGGTTTCGAGAGATCGACATCGCCATCACCTCGAGGTTGATCAAGGCGCCTTCCGCGACGGTCCACTTCCTCCTCTCGCGGCAGTCTGGGAAAGTCAAGTAATGGTCCCTCGGCAAGTTGGTCGTCGGTCCCAACCCCTTCCCTACTCTGGATACCCTCCAGAGTGACCTTCGCCTCGTGTTCGAGCCGCCGCAAGATAAATTCCGAATTCGGACAGACTTCTTCGCCCTTCGGCAAGGCACGATGACTATGCGCGACTACGTTCAGAAGACCCGACACCTCGCGTCGTGTATCGTGTCCAAGCCCATCGGCATGGCCTCTCAGGTTCATGGGTTCGTGTTTGGTATGCGCAAAGGCATGACGCGCTACTGCCTTACTAGATCGGATCCCTACACATTCAAAGAGACATTCACCCTTGCACTACGCGAGGACTGCGTGGTTGCGGCGTCATACACTCACGCGCTGCCCGCTTCTTCTCAGGTAACTGCGCCCGGGCCCATGGACATCGACTCTATCGATACGACGAGCAATTGTCAGCGTCATGTACGCGTCGGAAAGGTGCTCGGGACGATCGTTCACTCACCTGCTTCCGTTGCCGGAAGGTCGGTCATCACGCAGCGGAGTGCCGCGCGCCAGCCCCAGTGATTTCGCATGTGGATGCCGAGCCCATGCGTTCTGACCAGCCAAAAAAACGACGGTCAGGGTCAGTAGGTGCAGGGTGCTCTACTGGCTGGAATGGATGTCCGGGTCTCCCGGTGACAATCCAATCTCCTAGCCCTCCTGTGCTACATGCACACTTTCATGCCACCACCACACCGAGTGATTCAAGATTGATTATTGTCAGGCTTCATGTCACCGGCGCCCGGCTACCACTGCGAGCGCTCCTTGATTGAGGAGCGACCAACAACTTATTCCGCACGTCGTGTTTGTCGGTACGCCCATCGCCGTAAAGGTAGAGGGGAGGTCGCTGTCAAGTTGGCCGATTGGAAATTGCGCCGCGTTGCGTGGCGCGAGATTACACTTCCGTACATGTTCGACGGTTTCCGAAGCAACGATGGCTTCCTTGTAATTGTGATGAATTGCGCGTTTGACTGCTTCCTGGGTATGCCGTGGTTGACGCGCTATTAACCAAAGATTGACTGGTTCTGGAGGAAGTTGCGGAAAATGAAACATTCGCTTTGGCGGACATGCTAGACGCAGCGTTCAAGGCGGTATATGTCAAGGCTCAGGATGCCAAAGGTTTTATGAACACTGAGACAGGGAGACATGCGCAGCTAATGGCGCTATCGTACACCAATGCCAGCGTTAAACTTCCTGATTACACGATTTCTGCTACCAGTTGTGATGATGACGGGAGTGAACCTCCTCTGAAAAAGAGTAAAGTGGGGGTTCAGAGCATGCATGTGCATTTTGCGAACTTGGTTGATGAAGAAATTACTGATGTGGTTGTTTCAGGGGGCAGATTAAAAAAAGTGGATGGAACCCCCTGGATGCCAATCTGTCGTTTTCCAGTCATTGAGGAAGACGTGCTGCTGTACCTTGCCGTGCTCGGTGGAAAGGAGTTTTCGGCGTACTACGACTACAACATCGGGACGAATTATTCTACAGCTGGTGTTTTTGATGAGTTTCGCAGACGAATTGGCAATGGACCACACGGAAATACAAATGCTCTCAGAAAAAATTACTGCGAATTCGAGAACTTGGTGGCCCATGCGCTTTTCTGTGCGTCGAGAAAAAATGGTGTGCGAGGAATCGCCTTTCACGAGTTCTTCTTTGCATTGGTTGATGAATTGCAGGACGAAGTCAATCCAACAAAATTTACAGCCAGTGCGTTGTTGGAAAGATATGCTGGTTTGAAGAAGAAGTTCGCTGTATACATGCTCGCGTTTGTGGCGCCTCCTAATGCGAGATGGCCGGATTATATTCTGAGTGTGTGCACTCCCGAAGAGGGGGACAGCAAATTCGGGCATCTTTTGCTATATAAAGACAGCCAGGGATTCGATTGTTACGTGATAGTACCTAGCAGTGACTCAACCAGCTTCAATGCCGAACGCG
>NW_003303725.1:1652032-1657689 GCF_000142945.1 Phytophthora infestans T30-4 | reverse complement strand
GCCGATTTGGCTCGGAAACAATAGCAGCGGCACTTAGCGATTTTTGCGAACAAACCTCACTAAGCCAAAACAAAGACTTTGACGATCTTAAGCTTAACAGTATTAACTCTCTACCAGCACTTTGACCGGTTACTTTCGCCGCCCCATAGCGAAAGTAAATCACTTTAACGCAGCCTTATTTCGACTTGGCCGCTTGTGAGCAAGAACGGCGTCCGCGCCGACCCCGAGAAAGTGTCGTCGACATGTGCGTGGCCTACGCCACAGAATCTCACTGAATTGTGTCAGTGGCTGGGTCCTGCAAATTATCTCCACAAGTCCACAAAGCATTACGCCAAATTGATCTAGCCGCTTTATTCGCTGTTGAAAAAAAAGTGTCATGGTCGTGGACTTTCACCCATCACGCCACCTTCAACTCGGTGAAGAAGAGTCTCGCCGAGGCATCAATCCTCGCGCTCCCGGATGACTCGAAGCCTTTTCACGTCGTCTGCGACGCGAGCGATTTCGTCATCGGCTGTGCGCTGATGCAATTCGATGATGAAGGTCGAGACCGCGTCGTAAGCTACCAGTCCAGACAGATAAAGCCGGCGGAGGGCAGCTACCCTGTTCACGACAAGGAGCTCCTTGCGATGCGCTACGCTCTGATCAAGTTCAGAGTGTACTTGTTGGGTGAGGATACCTTCGCGGTATACACCGACCATGTATCGCTGAGGACAGCGATGAAGAGTCCTCATCTCTCCCAGCCGATGGCCCGCTGGCTTTCATTCTTCTCTGAGTACAGCTTCGTGATCCATTTCAAGCCCGGCAACAACAACATTCTCCCCAACGCGTTATCTCGGCGTCCCGACTACGACCCACGCGGTGCATTGGGTCGATACGCTTCGCTCGATGAAGACGGTGTAGACGAGTGTGTCACGTGCGAGGCGTCAGGAGTCAACGTGACGAGCGTCTCCCCGGTAATGAAACTTCGCGACGAACCCCGAGCTACTTACGAGCATGACTCGACGTACTTCAGTATATTCGAGCATCTCCGCTCTCCCCGCGTCACACTAGGAGATCTTTCCCGCTCTGTACGAACCTATATTAACCGATATCGTCTCAAAGCTGAGCTGCTGACGTACAGCATCGATAACTTCGATGTCCCACGTGTCGTTGTCCCTAACGCCCCGGTCTGCGGACACGAATTATCCATGCGTTTCGTGATGCCCCGCTGGGCGCTCATCTCGGTCGCGAGAATACGTTTGCCGCTGTGTCACGCGACTTTTATTGGCCTCACCTGTATAAATGGGTACGTAAGTATGTGCGCACCTGCGAGATCTGCCAGTCCGTAAAACTTACTTCGTCGTCGCAGGCTCCCCTGCGGCCTCTACCAGTGGCCACCGAGGCCTGGCGCTCGGTGTCGATGGACTTCATCTTCGGGCTCCCACCCGATGCTAAAGGACGTTCAGGTGTCCTGGTGCTTGTCGACCTCTTCAGCAAGATGGTCCACCTGATTCCGGTGTCGGATTCGATCACCGCAGCAGATACTGCGGTGCACTTCATCAATGCGGTCTTCCGCCATCTTGGTCTTCCTGAATCCAGCGTCTCCGACCGCGACCCGCGCTTCACGTCGGCCTTCTGGTCAAAGCTCGTGGTGTTACTGGGCTCGAGCTGTCCATGTCCACGGCAGCCCATTCGGAAACGGACGGCCGGACGGAGCGCGTAAATCGCGTCCTCGAAGACGTCCTTCGAAGATACGTGACGACGTTCTCCAGCTGGAGCTCGTTTCTGCCTCTGGCCGAGTTTGCACTGCAACGCGGTACACGCGTCGACTGGGCTGATGCCCTTTATTATTAACAACGCGCGACACCCGCGTGTCCCTGCTCTCCTTGTCGTGGGCCCTCCCACAGCACCGTGTGTCTCCCCTCAGGGTGGCAATGAAGCTGCTGACAAGCCGTCTACTCCAGCTCCGACGACTTCGGCGGCAACACCTTGCTAATGATATCCCCCAGTCCCCACGTAGGTCAACGCAGTGACACGTACCGCGTCGAGCCCACTTGCGCCGGCTAGCTACGCGCCGAAGCATGCGGCGCGACCAGTCGACTCCGGAGTCGTCTCCGACTTCGTACTACAGCGCCAAGCGGTCACCCGCTATGTTCGGAAGCACTGCAGGACTCAGTGGACAAGCAGGAGGATAATGCTGACAAGCCTGGGCGCGAGAACACGGCCAAGTTTACGACAGACGAACGAGTGCTCCTTTCGATGGAAGGTATCAGCAGCTCTGCGGTTACCAACGTCGGCGCGACCAAACGCGTGCCGCGCTTTATTGGGCCGTTTAAGGTAATCAAGACCATTGGTGACGCTTACACTATGGACATTCCTACGCCACTACGTCTGCATTCGACGTTTTACGTCGGACGACTCAAGAAGTTTACCCCGCTACGATTCCAGAGTCGTCTCAACCTCCTGAGCCGGAGCATGCGTCGAGCGATCTTCTCGACGGGGCGGCGAGCCATCGATCCATATGCACGAGGAGTCGGGCCCCGAGGCTGTGTCCCCGTCTGTAAGGGGCCGTGAACCGATCTCTCCAGCATCTGCAGCTGAGCAAGGATCTCCCGGTTAGACTGACGCAGCTGCGCACTCTCCCTAGTGGCCCGGGCAGTCTGATTCAGAGCCTCATCCAACTTCTGCTGGGCATCGCAGTAGCGGTTCAACAAGTCGTTCTCGTTCTGGGCAGCCAGAACGCGAGTGGTATCGACGCGACGGCCCTTCTCCTGTTGTTGACGCTGCCGGAGATACCCGGTGGATTGTTGAGCACATTGTTGTCCACGAAGGTCGACCTCGTGCGGGTATGATGGCTCGGATTTCCTCCCGACGAGGTTACGTGGGAGCCTCGAGCCAATCTTATTCGTGACGTCCCGAATGTAGTCGATGTTTTGGTCATTTCGACGCAGGAAGAGGCCGACAGAGTGTAGAGCCAGAGTAGGCAGGTGTCTGGGACCTCGTAGGGCTCTTTAAGTGTGCATGTAGATGTCCACGAAGTTGCAGTGCTCTATCCGCACTAAGAGATAGCGGGGCACATAGTCCAGATTACGACATCTGCTAAACTGTAATGGCTCCCTACCAACTGTAAAAATCCTCAACAGTTGTGGTATTTCGCCAGCCTACCCGGTGGACTTCATCGGATGTTTGTCAAAAACTCACAACTCGCGCTTTGGAGGGAAAGCCAGAGACCTCTAGTGAGGCACAACGCTCCCCTTTAGCCTAGCAATTACCGCTCTACAGTATAATACCAAGTACTTGAGTAAAACCTACATGCCTAAGAAAGTTTTTTCAAGTCATTTAAGTTCTGTATAATTGCATTACTGGCTCTATCCATATAGGAAACGCCTCTTGAGCAGGATCTACGAAGGAGGAAATGGCCCGCGAAATTTGGCCTTTCGGACTTAATTTTTAGAGCGGCTCCTTACGTAAGATCGAAGCGAAAACTTAGTTTTACAGACAACGCCAGTTATAGTAGAGGTGTTTCGTCTCCAGCCTTTTGAAATCTGATTGGCTATGCTTTGAGAATCAAGTCATTAAGGTTACTTTATCTAGTATGATGCCCCGTTTTTTCTATTACCGGTCGTATGGCTTTTATAAAACAGCTCGAATACCGCTAGCTACCCGCGGGCAAAGACGGTAGTAACGTATCGTTTTATACCTCCGTTCGCATACTTAGCTAGTAAATTGTGGCTGGGTCGGGGCTTTGGTCCCGCAACGTGACGGAACGCCACACAGCACGTTGCGCTTGAGTCCGAGAGTTTACAAACTCTTAATGACGGCTTGTCGAAGGGAGCAAAGTAACCAGCTAAAGATAAGGTTGAGGCTGAGTATATTTATAGATAGGCCTAACTTGATTTTCAAAACAAAAATAAAAGTCACACGTAGTGAAGCTACGTAGGTTTCCAACGGTTGATCTATAGAGAACCTGGTACCATGTACCAGTCATTACGAGCCTTCGCACGCGCTCTTCTTCTCGATCTTCACTTCAGCATTACGACGACGCTAGCGTGTATTCGCGAGCTAGTGATAGCAGTGATCATGGTCACAAGACGCCTGGGCGATCTGAGAGCCCGCTGACGAGGCTAAGGACTCGCCCAAAGATGGAGATGATGAGAAAGGGAGGCATTTCTTTAGAACCTATCGCTATCTGAGGGTCTTGAGCGTGATCACACTGCTAAAGCAGCAGTTAAAGAGGCTACGCACTCAAGGAAGAGCATGGAGTCGAGGCGTTCACTCCGCGAGGAGAAGAAGTCTGGTGATCCATATCACGTTCATTTTGGCGCCTAGAGGGTACTTTTGATGAGCCCCGGGAGATCATGAGCGACCTCAACCGGCAGCAGGAGGATTTCCACGCTGCCCAGCGTATGCGTGGGGGCTCGGTGCTGTGGGTAACGATGTTGTTTTGCTTTTAACTCTCACGTTTGGTTTCACGCTTTCTCGTAGCAAGGCTCTCTTTCGCGGGTGCTAACTAATCCGTGATTCTATTTTTTCGTGGGTTTTACACGTTTCGGCTCATAATTCTTACCGTGGCGTCTCACCAGCGGTACTCTCGTCGATGGATGCCCTTCCGTGGTTCCGGTTTCCACTTATTTGTCTGGTCCATCCGCCCGTGCTTCGAGGTCTCATCGTGTGGCGCCGTCCCTATCGTGGTCTCATAGCGTATGTAACAGGCCAGGTATTTACTCCGTTAATTGCTTACACTCTAGTGTTGAGGAAGCTCGCAATAGGACGACTGCGTCTTAGGTTTAAGGAAAAATCAACTCTGACTTTATTTTAGGACCAAGGTCACAAACCTGGCCACTTAAATACACGTCATAGTCCAATTGGCTAATAATTAGTCTGAATCCCCAAATATTAGCCAATGGCATGACAAAATTTCAGCACACTCAAGTCGTGTGCCGATGCACCTATTAATGTAAAGAAATCTACCTACTTTTGTAATGGAGGGGCCAATTACATTACTCCCTCGTAAGGTTGCACTTACGCAACAAAAGCAGCGGGCGAAGAAAACAATAAATCTACGTGAGAATGGTGAACGGGGACTTGGCTAACGGGCAGAGCGAAACGGGGACAGAGACATCTCCTGCAAAGTGCAGGAGCGCCACAGCTCAACTTGCGGAGAACTTGACAAGCAACATGATGGATCAGTAGTGGACGGGAACGCCGACGACGGCGACGTCGTCGACAGCAAGAGCGAAGCGGCACGCGCGTGATAAACGACCAGCTCCGAGCGCGGGCTCCGGACAGACTGGACACGATGAAAGATCACTTCCGTCGCTTCCGCGGGCTGCGGCAGAAGCCTGGCAAGGAGTCGCATATGTCGCGTTGCAGGAGTCGTGGTGCGCTTTCATCCGACGCTGGAACCGGACGCAAGAAGATTAGGAAAACTTTGTCTGTCGGCTGGTATACCGCGAGGAGATCGTCAAGGACCACTCGCTCACGGAACTTCGTGAGCGCGTCTGCACCAGCGCATGGGAGGACATGCGACGCATCTGCTACAGGAGGGTCGCTGAAGGTTGTCGCTAGCTGGGCACCGAAGTGTGTCGTCCCATGGACCTTAAAGCCACCCTGGGTGACTCCTGGCTCTTACTTCGTCCTAAGTACGCCGACGGTGCTCACAGTATGTGAAATGCGTG
>NW_003303725.1:1646851-1651932 GCF_000142945.1 Phytophthora infestans T30-4 | reverse complement strand
GGTGCTATTCCGTGCTTTGGTGCCTCCATGCAGTCGTGGTTCCGTCGCCCGTGCATCGTGATCTCCTGATGAAGTGTCATCGACCGCGGAATCACGCTATCGTGCAATCACGGTGTGGTAATGCTGTCTATGGTATTGTGCTCGCGTAGTGCATCTGCGTTGCCCGTGTTATCGTGTTCTACAATGGCATCGTGCTCCACGGTGTGTAATCGTGGTCATACCAAGCCCACCCCCTGTGCATTTGGTAGGCGGTCCGCAGTCCGTGCAATCGTGTTATCATGTACTGCTGTCCTCCGTGGCTCGGTAAGCTCAGGTTCTACACTGGTATGGTGCTCCGTGACTCGGTGATTTCGTGTGGCAGCGTGTTCTCCGATACTTTAGTGGATAACTCAGCGTCCATGCTGTCGTGTTATCTCTGGTGTCGGGGATGGGCTGTCGTCTGTGTTATCGTTAGCTATCGTAGTGTCGCGCTCCGTGGATCGGTGAGCTCAGTTTCTACGTAGGCATCGTGCTCCCAAGACTGATGATTTCTGATTTTCCGTATCTGGCTTACTGTGGGCTCAGGTTTGGTCGGCTGACTGTGCTCCATGTTTACCCGTGGTGTTGCTGGAGAATTGTTTCTGTGCATTCTCACCGGTACGTGCTTCTACCGTGGGTGCTACGGGAGAATTTACTGTCCATGCACTCCTTACCGTTACGTGCTCTACAGTGCCTTCGAAGTAGCGTGCTCTACCTTAGCCGTGCATTTCAGCATGCTGGGGTGTCTATGTATTTAAGTTCCTTTCCGTGCCCGTACGCTCCCCGTCATATTCTTGTCCTTCTGTCCTTTTCATGGATATGTGCCCTATCGTCTTTCGCGCTACGCATACAACTTTGTGGTTTGTATCGGCTAAGTCTTCTATCATCGTCCATGACCTTCCGTGCTTCGTGTTGCTCTTCTATCCCATCGTCTACATAGTGTGGGTCGGTGTTCTTTCGTGTTTCGTGTTCTTGCTGAGTCATGTGCCTCCGCGCCAGCTGAATCACAAACGCTGGTCCGATTTTGTTTGATGTACATAGCATATATTGCTGGAAAGTTCACACAATATGTTAAGGTCGCACACTACGTGCAAAAATACAGAGGAAGATGATACTTTTCCCCGGAGGCAGTGTGTAGTGCAGGGGTGTAGCCCACAATAGTCATTTTTTATTTTTTCACATTATTATTAATAGTAATACAATTGTTATTTATTATAAAACGCTGATATTTTAATAATGTGTACTACTACTACTACAAATAGCTTCAAGGAAAAATAGGAAGACGTCCTTCGAAGATACGTGACGACGTTCTCCAGCTGGAGCTCGTTTCTGCCTCTGGCCGAGTTTGCACTGCAACGCGGTACACGCGTCGACTGGGCTGATGCCCTTCTTCATTAACAACGCGCGACACCCGCGTGTCCCTGCTCTCCTTGTCGTGGGCCCTCCCACAGCACCGTGTGTCTCCCCTCAGGGTGGCAATGAAGCTGCTGACAAGCCGTCTACTCCAGCTCCGACGACTTCGGCGGCAACACCGGTTGCTAATGATATCCCCCAGTCCCCACGTAGGTCAACGCAGTGACACGTACCGCGTCGAGCCCACTTGCGCCGGCTAACTACGCGCCGAAGCATGCGGCGCGACCAGTCGACTCCGCAGTCGTCTCCGACTTCGTACTACAGCGCCAAGCGGTCACCCGCTATGTTCGAGACGCACTGCAGGACTCAGTAAACAAGCAGGAGGATAATGCTGACAAGCCTAGGCGCAAGAACACGGCCAAGTTTACGACAGACGAACGAGTGCTCCTTTCGATGGAAGGTACCAGCAGCTCTGCGGTTACCAACGTCGGCGCGACCAAACGCGTGCCGCGCTTTATTGGGCCGTTTAAGGTAATCAAGACCATTGGTGACGCTTACACTGTGGACATTCCTACGCCACTACGTCTGCATTCGACGTTTTACGTCGGACGACTCAAGAAAGTTTACCCCGCTATGATTCCAGAGTCGTCGCAACCTCCTGAGCCGGAGCATGCGTCGAGCGATCTTCTCGACGGGGCGGCGAGCCATCGATCCATATGCACGAGGAGTCGGGCCCCGAGGCTGTGTCCCCGTCTGTAAGGGGCCGTGAACCGATCTCTCCAGCATCTGCAGCTGAGCAAGGATTTCCCGGTTAGACTGACGCAGCTGCGCACTCTCCCTAGTGGCCCGGGCAGTCTGATTCAGAGCCTCATCCAACTTCTGCTGGGCATCGCAGTAGCGGTTCAACAAGTCGTTCTCGTTCTGGGCAGCCAGAACGCGAGTGGTATCGACGCGACGGCCCTTCTCCTGTTGTTGACGCTGCCGGAGATACCCGGTGGATTGTTGAGCACATTGTTGTCCACGAAGGTCGACCTCTTGCGGGTATGATGGCTCGGATTTCCTCCCGACGAGGTTACGTGGGAGCCTCGTGCCAATCTTATTCGTGACGTCCCGAATGTAGTCGATGTTTTGGTCATTTCGACGCAGGAAGAGGCCGACAGAGTGTAGAGCCAGAGTAGGCAGGTGTCTGGGACCTCGTAGGGCTCTTTAAGTGTGCATGTAGATGTCCACGAAGTTGCAGTGCTCTATCCGCACTAAGAGATAGCGGGGCACATAGTCCAGATTACGACATCTGCTAATCTGTAATGGCTCCCTACCAACTGTAAAAATCCTCAACAGTTGTGGTATTTCGCCAGCCTACCCGGTGGACTTCATCGGATGTTTGTCAAAAACTCACAACTCGCGCTTTGGAGGGAAAGCCAGAGACCTCTAGTGAGGCACAACGCTCCCCTTTAGCCTAGCAATTACCGCTCTACAGTATAATACCAAGTACTTGAGTAAAACCTACATGCCTAAGAAAGTTTTTTCCAAGTCATTTAAGTTCTGTATAATTGCATTACTGGCTCTATCCATATAGGAAACGCCTCTTGAGCAGGATCTTCGAAGGAGGAAATGGCCCGCGAAATTTGGCCTTTCGGACTTAATTTTTAGAGCGGCCCCTTACGTAAGATCGAAGCGAAAACTTAGTTTTACAGACAAAGCCAGTTATAGTGAAGGTGTTTCGTCTCCAGCCTTTTGAAATCTGATTGGCTATGCTTTGAGAATCAAGCCATTAAGATTCCTTTATCTAGTATGATGCCCCGTTTTTTCTATTACCGGTCGTATGGCTTTTATAAAACAGCTCGAATACCGCTAGCTACCCGCGGGCAAAGACGGTAGTAACGTATCGTTTTATGCCTCCGTTCGCATACTTAGCTAGTGAATTGTGGCTGGGTCGGGGCTTCGGTCCCGCAAAGTGACGGAACGCCACACAGCACGTTGCGCTTGAGTCCGAGAGTTTACAAACTCTTAATGACGGCTTGTCGAAGGGAGCAAAGTAACCAGCTAAAGATAAGGTTGAGGCTGAGTATATTTATAGATAGGCCTAACTTTATTTTCAAAACAAAAATAAAAGTCACACGTAGTGAAGCTACGTAGTTTTCCAACGGTTGATCTATAGAGAACCTGGTACCATGTACCAGTCATTACGAGCCTTCGCACGCGCTCTTCTTCTCGATCTTCACTTCAGCATTACGACGACGCTAGCGTGTATTCGCGAGCTAGTGATAACAGTGATCATGGTCACAAGACGCCTGGGCGATCTGAGAGCCCGCTGACGAGGCTAAGGGCTCGCCCAAAGATGGAGATGATGAGAAAGGGAGGCATTTCTTTAGAACCCATCGCTATCTGAGGGTCTTGAGCGTGATCACACTGCTAACGCAGCAGTTAAAGAGGCTACGCACTCAAGGAAGAGCATGGAGTCGAGGCGTTCACTCCGCGAGGAGAAGAAGTCTGGTGATCCCTATCACGTTCATTTTGGCGCCTAGAGGGTACTTTTGATGAGCCCCGGGAGATCATGAGCGACCTCAACCGGCAGCAGGAGGACTTCCACGCTGCCCAGCGTATGCGTGGGGGCTCGGTGCTGTGGGTAACGATGTTGTTTTGTTTTTAACTCTCACGTTTGGTTTCACGCTCTCTCGTAGCAAGGCTCTCTTTCGCGGGTGCTAACTAATCCGTGATTCTATTTTTTCGTGGGTTTTACACGTTTCGGCTCATAATTCTTACCGTGGCGTCTCACCAGCGGTACTCTCGTCGATGGATGCCCTTCCGTGGTTCCGGTTTCCACGTATTTGTCTTGTCCTTCCGCCCGTGCTTCGAGGTCTCATCGTGTGGCGCCGTCCCTATCGTGGTCTCATAGCGTATGTAACAGGCCAGGTATTTACTCCGTTAATTGCTTACACTGTAGTGTTGAGGAAGCTCGCAATAGGTCGACTGAGTCTTAGGTTTAAGAAAAAATCAACTCTGACTTCATTTTAGGACCAAGGTCACAAACCTGGCCACTCAAATACACGTCATAGTCCAATTGGCTAATAATTAGTCTGGATCCCCAAATATGCAACGAGAGTTCAAGCCCGGCTGCGCGCTTTGCAGCCGCCACCGAGCTTTCAGTGAGCTTCGACGACGAAGCGGACATCGGTCCTGACGCCCACGATTATGAAGGTTACGAAGACAAGACGCCGGCTCCAGAGCCAGGCGCAGCGACGCCGGAGACGGCCACGCTATCATCGGGGCTGAGCGGGGCGACCAGGTCCCTTTCGAGGAACCTCGCCGACGAGCTCGATGATGTTGCGGGACCAGAACCAGCCTACGATGATTATGACGATGGGGATTGAGGGGTCTAAAACCTTCGGTGGCAAGTGCAAAGCATTCAGCACTGCTGAAAGGCACCTCGCCCACCTATCAACGGTGATACACCAGCCGCCAAGCGCGTTTTTCGACCGCGTACAAGCGCTGATGCAGAAATGATGAGTGATTGCAGCTGTTCAAGCCCATCTCCCAAAAAAAAAGCCGACTGGTCCTGCGCTTGCGCAAGAAACTTCCAATACCCAGTCCACCTCCGGTTCCGACTAAGCCCAAAGTTGCCGAAGAATTTCAGTTTCGCTACTGGTTGGTGCCTGGGGGTTCGAAGAACCAAAACCTACCCATTCGACCAATGTCGCTCCAGGATTTGG
>NW_003303725.1:1639932-1646751 GCF_000142945.1 Phytophthora infestans T30-4 | reverse complement strand
TAGAAAGTAGCATGGTAAGATTGTTGTCCCGGGCCGGATATGCACTTCGAATTAAAGAGAATTGCCGTCTTTGGACGGCATAAGCGATCTGCCCAAAACCATTTGCTAGGACACTTCCAATCTTTAATTAAGCGTAGTCTAACCGCCATAGGTGATCATAGCATCATTTTACTCGGCAATCGCGCCACAGTATGCATACGTTTAGTGTTTATCTCTTCCTCAATTAGTTAAACTGAGTTGTCGAAGGTAAGGTCGTCTGGGAATGACGCCGCATTATTAAAACCTACCCATTTAAGTTTATAAGTTTCTCAGAGTAGTGTATTAAGGCAGATCACTGTAAACACTATTTTTCTTAAAATAAAACCGTACCTTAAGTAGCGGGCTTTTCGCTGCGTTGTTGCCGATTCACGCGATTTGAACACACATCGCACGTTGTATCACGAGTCCGGACTCTGACCGTGCTTGTATTATACATGGACACTGTAAAATACCAATTGAAAGACGTGATTTACCCAAAAATAGCTATTTCAATAAATCTGCCATATTTTAGCAGCTCCGTCGAAAAAGCTGCTTCATGGAAAACTCAGTTGCAGTGCTGAGCCCGACTCCGTGCCTCAGTGTACAAAACAAAGTTGCAGCACGAATAGCGCTGCTGCGAGTCGCACCTGTTTTGCACGTATTTAAGTCTTTAATAATACAATTACCGGTGCGTACAAGTACATGTCTTTTGTACTCCACTCATCAACGGCGGACCACCGGACTCAACGTCACGAAGCCTTCCCAATGACCGCCTGGTTCAACTCCTGACTGTCTACGCAGGGTAGTACGCTCGTCACGACGGAACGCAAATGGGGATACGGTCCTTACAAGAACATGTTCACGAAGATTTTGAAAACATGAAGTAAGAAAAGACCAAGCGCAGCGTGCACCGTCACAGTGTCACTGTGTCTTAATACAAAACGCATTGAAGCTGTAGCAGACGCGAGCGGTGTACGTGTAGACGAAAACCCACAGCACTCTTATGCATCACTCCCGTATGTTGTGTAGAGACCCCGATATGGCTGGTTGTTGGATGGAGACCACAGCTTCATGTCGTCCCTTCAACGGATCGATGCCAACGTGTCCCCAATCTGTCATGCGCTCGTGGCGCAAGCCTCGTGCTGCGAAATATCCACAGTCTCGCCAGTGCCGATTTGACAGAGATCTGTTTACGTCGAGTTGGTGAACAATGGCATCATCAGACCAATCTATGAGCAAGTACGCCAACGGTAGTGACCGTAGAGTTCCGAATCACAACCCATTCGACCGTCCCCGAGCGATGGATCGTCGTGTAGCTTACGTCGGCGAAGGTCTCATTGACCCGAACGGACTTGACAGTCTGGACAACCTCGGAGATATCGACATCGACCACAAGTCTCCTCAACGTCGTCGCGAGGTGCTGGATGACTTGGCAATCGATGTTGGAGAAAAGTACCTTGACGACATTTATAAGGAAGATACAGACGGTGCGGACGAGAACAAAGCGGCAGAACAGGTTCGACATCACTTGGCCGCGTCTTCGATCAATGGCCACGAGGTAGGACACAAAGAACGAGTCCGGACAGAGAAGGAGTTAGCGTGGCTGAAGGTGAGACAGCTCCTGATCGAAGAAGAAGAGAAGGCCTCGACACACGAGCGACGACACGCGAAGAGCATCAGTCGATCCGCGGAACGCTCTGCAGTTCGTAGCGACGCAAGTGACGGTAAGAGCTGCAATACCGTTAGGCTTTTGGATTCCATGGCGGCGTACACGCCCCAGCCACCCCAGCCACCCCAACTCCTCTCGCTCAACAGCAACAGGTCACGCCCTGAAGTGGAAGTCCAGCCACCGCAGACATTTGCGAGTAAACTCGCCCAATTTCTAGGCGCAGGATCCGTCTTAGACAGCGAGAGTACCAGCTCGAAATCGTCGCGTTCTTTGCCCGGATACAGCGGCAACTCGCCTACCCGATGGCAGCTCTTGGCGACGCTAGAACAGGTGACCAAAACCTGTCAAAGAATGGAGCTGTCTGAGGCAACGATGGCTCGAGTGTCAGAGCATTTAAACTCGATCGATCAGGTCGTGCGGGAGGATTTGAGTACCAACCAGAGCAGGAGTCGTCGACTCTCTAGCACACAGGCATCCAGCGGCTCGACCGATTCACTCGACACGTATTCCGTGGTAGATATACCGCCCTCGTACCCTCAAACTGACGTGGCGCCAACCGTTCGCGAGTCTTTCAAAGCCTTCGCTTCCGGTCAAGACCTGCGCGACACGTTGGCCGCATTCAACAATTTGCTGGCCGATTGTTGTCTCGATGGCGTGAAGTTGCAGGAGCCGTGGCACGTGTACTACCACATCCGAGACGCCGTTTACAGCAAGCTCGGTTTCCGCCACAAACAGCTCTTCAAGCTCCTGGACGTGCGATTCAGTCTGGACGTATTCAAACGACGTCCTTGCGCTAACAAACGCGTATGTATCGTCGGTGCCGGACCCGTGGGGCTGCGCGCCGCAATTGAGCTGGCACTACTCGGTGGTAAAGTGACAGTCCTCGAGAAACGGACCAAGTTCAGTCGAGAAAATATGCTCCACCTGTGGCCGTGGGTCGTCCAAGATCTGGCGTCTCTAGGAGCGAAAGTTCTGTTCAAGAACTTCTGCAAATCCCGGACGTATTTCCACGTGAGCACACGACAGCTGCAGGTGGTTCTACTCAAGGTGGCTCTATTAGTGGGCGTCAAAGTCTACTCTGCTACAGGCTTCAAGTCGATAGTTTCGCCAGAGGAGAACGGTGGCAACCCGTTCTACAGTATCAAGACAGAGCCTCAGATCCCAGTCGCAGAGTACACGGCGGTGCTCGGTGCGACCGGGACGAACGACCTGGTCGCGGAGTCTGCAGGTATCACCCGCTTCGTATTCTCTCGGAACGAATCTCTGGGTATCGTGTGCTACTTCCCGAACCTGGAGACGACGGACGAACTGAAGACGAAGGAGTTTTCGTGGACCACTCGACTCAAACATCACATGTTAGACAAGATGCGCGACGTCGGCATTGATCTCGAGAACGTCGTGTACTTTCGAGGAGATATGCACTATCTGGTCATGACGCCAAAGCGTCAGAACCTGCTGATCCATGATGTGGTGAAGCAAAACTATGCAGACGCGAAAGATCTGGTGCGGAAGGAGAACGTCAATCATGATGCGCTCAATGTGTTTGTCAAGAATATCGTCAGGTTTGCGGGTATCACTCGAAAGACGGACTTCACGAGGGTAAATCTCATCGACTTTAGCCAGCTGACACGAGCTGATAAGGCTGCAAATATCTTGGTATCGCAAGGTAAAAAGCTCTACGTTGGGCTCGTCGGTGACTCGCTGTTGGAGCCTGTGTGGCACGAGGGTGTTGGTACTTGCCGAGGGTTCCTGAGTGCGTTGGATGGCGCCTGGATGATTGCTCGTATCGGAAGAAAGACAGACGAACAGCTACTCGCAGAACGACATTTTGCTTACCAGGTGATGCAGCGTCTCGCAGGCCACCACCGTGATGAGATGCAGAAGAATGTGAGGAAGTACACAGTGAATCCGAAGACGCGTTATACATGTAAAGTCGACTTCCGTGGCTGAGCGATACAAATGAGTCGGCCACGTAGACTTCATAATCGGTTGATTTTTAATATCTAATACTATAATACGTATTAAAATATTATTATTTGTATTTGTGGTGCCTGTAAAGCTTCTACTAAAACAGCTGGCATTTTTCCAATAATAACCAAGGTATTAATAAATATCCTTAAGTAAAATGCAAAAAGTCACGAGCAGGTCCTGACCTAAGGACCTGGTATCTGGAGGTACAGACAACGACGGTGAAACTCAACCCCCAGTAGACATGCATTTTCAAGTCATTTTTAGAAAAGCCAACAAGACAAAAAAACTCGACCCCTTTCGTGGTATCACCTGCGATTGGTCAAAATTAAACCGACCCAACAGTTTATTAAAAGTCGAAAAAACAATTTAAACAAACACCGTAAAAAAAGCAAAAACATTTACTTTTTTGCTCTACACCATCACGACAGGGTGTTTTGGGATTGCTTTTTCAAAGCTTTTAATAACACATTCCGTAGATATGTTTTCCCACGCTCTAATTGTGCGTGTTACGGCAGCCAGACGCTTTTCCTTCGCGGTTCTTGTAACTGTTACCTTCTCTCGTAGCCATTCAGCTGTCAACTTTTTCTTGAGTGGCCCCATAACGCCCACGTCAAGGGGCTGACTCACAGAGGTGCTGTTAGCAGGCACGGGGACCACAATTGCAGAGGTCTTCTCCGCCACAACGCTTTACCCGACTTTGGAAATATGCGAGTCAAAATTGTCCAGCAAGAGGATTGACAAGGCATCAATCTCGTACTTTAGCAAGTTCAAAACGTACGTTTGCCACACTGTGGCGTTCATCCAGCCATTTTCTTGGACGGTGTACACGTGGCCTGCAGGATACGTCGGAAGTTCATCCGTCGTCACAGTCCCGCCCGGCATTCCTCGTAGTATAAACAGTATTGGTAGTTTTTTCTTTAAAATATAACTAAGTTTGTTTAAACATAATAAAATCATTAAATCATTAAACAAAACTTACCATCCGCTCTAATGGTGAGAACTGCAGCGAGTCTACCAGAGTTTTTCTGCGTGTGCTTCACTTTAGCGGAGCCACGACGGCCTTTGAGGGCCCAAATCTTGTGGGGTGGGGTGTCAAAATATATTGCTGTCTCGTCGACATTGTATATGGCGGATTGCTGGAAGTGAGAATGCTGTTTCCAAAACTCTACGGCAAAGTTCAAATGGATTTCTTGTAGTGCATCTTCATCCTTTTTAGTAAACTGCGGTTTCTGAACAGAAAACCCATGGCTATAACATTAAGAAAAATATGTAAGCTATAAATATTGATTAAAAACACAAATAAAATAGGATAAATTGCTAAAACGTTTGATTAAACCAACATATTGGAAAACGAGATGCTTACCGAGCTGCAAACCGCTGGCACATACGCATCAACGCGCTCAATGCGCGCTCAGGAGATGATTTATCGGCTAAATACTGCTCCAGCCAAGCCCCCTGCTCCATCTTCATATACTCGATCATGCCTCCAGTACACAAATACTATATCTACACGTTAGAATCTGCAATAAATAATATAACAAAACAAATTTACCTCTTCATCCCGACGGACGTCTTTCATGAAGGTGACCAATTCGTGCTCAAATGTGATTTTAGTCTTTGCGCCTTGTCCTTTTGTCGTTCTGCTAGTTTGAGGTCCCTTAAACTCAAACAGCAGTTTTGCCTTCTTTCTTCAGCCCTTCAACGTACCTAATTAAATATTAAGCGCCCGAGCGGTAGGTTTACATCCCTCCAGAGCCACCCGCTCGAGCGCTTCCCGTCTCTGCTTGACGGTGTAGCTGGTCTGCCGACGACGTTCGTCCATCACTTCGCAGAAACAGCAATAGCGTGATTGTTTAAACGGCGCCAGCATGGTGTGCTGTCCAGCAATATATTTGAAAGTATATTATTGGCTAAATTTTCAAATAACATTTTTACTTGAGTTTAAAGCTGCACTGTATGGGGGGTCGAGTTTTTGTGGGGGGTTGAGTTTCACCGTCGTTGTCTGTACAGGTGGGTTTTGACTTAATATCTGCACATACCAGCACTTAGGTCGTGACCTAAATACTGCGCGTTCATTGGAGAATTCGTCACAATTTTTTGGCTGGGCTTCCTTCTTTGCTGATAGTCCAAGTAGTAGCAAACAAGGCATGGCAATCTGCCGTTTGGACGCAGCGCAGAATACGAGCTTGAGATTGACTTTAGAGGCCTGTTAGAGCTACATACAAGGCGTGCATGTAGGGGCATGCAACGGTGCGGCAGCGTCCATCTCCAACGCCACGACAAAAGATCCTCCTCGGTCACCGCCACGCCCGGATCCACGACCTCGACGCAAGTTCTGACCACTGCAGATCCAACCCCAAGTAGCACCGGAAATAACACCGCCCACGTCTGAGATGCCCACTGCCACTGCTAAGGCACCGACGATCACTGCATACATTGATACGACAGCAGCAGCGGTGTCGTCATCGACGTTAGCCCTTAAAGGTACACGCACGTCTCGACAACTTCTAGAGCTAGCTGGATTTTATCACCTCGGAGCACTGCTGCTGCAAGACCATCACGTACTTGTACCCCGGATTACGCTTTTAGTGCAAGCCCATACATCCGCGCGATACACAGCGTCGTTTTGCTAAATCTAATGCATCAGCTAGTATCATGGCTGCGTTACGATTTAATTTTTTCGAAGCAAGTTGCTGCTCTAAACTCAAGATCAGTTATGGTCCACTTCAAGGTAAGTATTGTACTTTGTTCAAAACAAATTGAAACTAATTTTTATCATCGCGATCAATATTGCGTAGCCATTTCGAAAATGCGTCGATACTTTTACGACCACGTTCAGCATCAGCCTTTTCGATGGATGATTGGACAGACAGCCCGCTTCGCACAAGACGTTGGACGTACTTGATGACCAACAAGCGTCTTGAAAAGAACTTTGATTCTTATGCCGAAGATCTCCACTTTGTTCCGTACGTGCGCTCTAGCGTTTCAATAGAAGGCTGGTTCACCAATCCGTCGTGCCATTCAGTCCATAACTCGCGTACAGTTGATACACCACGACGCATGGTATATTGGACAAGATTACAGCTCGACGATGACACTTGCTGATGAGTAGGTTCTATGGAATGGGCTCTCCCAAGTTGCATATGTAGGTAGTTTATAGG